>NW_009952909.1:209832-213459 GCF_000747805.2 Chaetura pelagica | reverse complement strand
ACTACTTTTTTGCCTCAACATTGTTGTCCATGAGTCCATTTCCCACTGCCAAGAATGAAAGCAAAGATTCTGCATGGCCATAAAAAGCCAAAACACAGAGGACCTTACAGGAGACATCATTAAAAGAGAGAGCAAATTCTGCTCCTGCTAAAATACAAAGAAAACCTGAGACAGCCTAAGGTCACCTGCCTACTAGCACACTTTCCTGCAGGACTTAAAACAGTCTCGAGTTCATTCATCTGAGCACTACCATGCATTCTTAAAACTAGTAAGATGTACCTTCCTATCAAATAATTTTGAAATGTATGGTTTAAAGTAGTGTTCCTTTATTCCTTTTGCTTCTACTAAAAGCCCATCATGCAGCTCACATAGTGTGGCAATGATGCAAGGAGGATCTTCAGAGGCTTTGATCTCTGTGCTGTGGCAGTCTGCTGGTAAGCCTGGGAACAAGGCAGGGGAAAGAAGAAGACAGACAGCAAACCTTCAGCTTCATTTAAACAGAAAACAAGACAATAAAGCTCAGCTGATTTTAAATAATCTGTCCTCACTGTACCTTTAAATGATGGATTTAGCAAATCTCTTCTATTTGGACACAAAAGGGCATTGGCAAAAATCAGGTCCAAGCAGCAGAGAAGCAAATGATAGGAATTTACTAAATCATCTCCAATCATACGGAAATTACCTTCAAGAGACAGCACATCATGTCAAGCAACACAACAGAAGTTCACAACTCAGCATGTAGACAAACCATGCAGCTGAACACAGCAAGCCTACCCTTCGTGTACACAAAGAGAGTCCAGCAGAAGTTGAAGAGATCTTTGACACCACACGGCATCCGCCTGCCAGCGAGGAAAAGGGAGAAGTCAGTCCTCAGCTGCTGGGAGCTGAAGCTTGCTCTACAGAAGGCATTTCATTCTGCTTCCTTGCTCCAGAACAGCCAGAGCTGTTGTCTCCCTCAGGTCACACTAAGACACAACCTAAGTTTCCTTGTAATACATCCTTGTTTCAGTTTTCACCAGCAATGCCCCCTGCACAGCAGCCTGTGTGCTCTGCACAGCACCCCCCACCTTCTGAGCCAACAGCTGCTCCTGGCCTGGCACCCTGGACACCTCGTTCTGCTGGTGTCACATCTCAAACAGGATTCTCTCCTGCAGCTGCAGGTGAGGAGGTGCCAGGGGCAACATAAATTCCAGTGATGAAACCATCATTCCTAAATATTTTACTCAAGTCATCCCTTCAAAATATGCAATGACATCTTCTACTACAACTCACCTGCTGAATCATGTTTGGAGAAGAGATAATCATAGAATCACAAACTGGTTTGGGTTGGAATGGACCTTAAAGCTCATCTAGATCCAACCCCATGCAGGGGCAGGGACACCTCCCAGTAGGTCAGGCTGCTCAGATCCAAACCCACAGAGCTGGGAGACCAGGGCAGACCTCACTGAAGACAACCACAGAGAAGCTGAAGCTGCAGTTACACTAACAACACTGGCCCAGTGAAGGAGCCCTGAGAAAACTCCTCTCAGTACAACCCAGCAATGCCCACATTACCTGCCAGCCATGACAAGCTGTAGCAGCTGAACTTCCCTTTCTACCTGTAGATGTGTAGCTATGCTGGAGTATTTTGCCAGAACAGTTATCCCCCCCAGATCAAGAGGACACAAAAGTGAGCAAAACCACCCTGCAGAGACTCAGTCCCCTTGTTGTTAAGGTCACCCTCTCCCTACAAACTACCTCACGGTCAGCAGAAAACATGGACAAGATCCTTTGGTTAAGGCAGAAGTTTGTGTGCATCTGGAAGACACCACCACCAGTCACTAAGTTACTCCCAAACATGAGAGCTGTGACTTTCTTCCATTTGCATGTCTCCACAGAGAGGCCCTGTCACCTCAGAGCTTTACATCTATTGTTAAAGTACAAATAATGATCTTAATTTTCATAAGCCTGGCCACAAAGGTGATAAGAGGGCTGGAGCATCTCTCCTGCAAAGACAGGCCGGGAGACTTGGGGTGTTCAGCCTGGAGAAGAGAAGGCTCCAGGGAGACCTTAGAGCAGCTTCCAGTGCCTGAAGGGGCTCCAGGAAAGCTGGGGAGGGGCTTGGGACAAGGGCAGGGAGGAATTTGTGGGGGGGAGGAGGGGAGGGAGGTGGTTTAAAACTGGAAGAGTGGAAATTGGATATTAGGATGAAATTCTTGAGTGTGAGGGTGGTGAGACCCTGGCCCAGGTTGCCCCGGGAAGCTGTGGCTGCCCCATCCCTGGCAGTGTTGAAGGGCAGGTTGGATGGGGCTTGGAGCAGCCTGGGCTGGTGGGAGGTGTCCCTGCCCATGCAGGGGGTTGGGACTGGATGAGATTTAAGGTCCCTTCCCACACAAACCAGTCTGTGATTCTATGAAACCTGCATAAGGTACAGTCCTTTCCAGGGAAAAGTCACATTAAACCCCCAAAGTACCTCTGCTTCCTGCTTCGCTGTGGTTTAGAAGTTTCTTCATATGGGTTTTGAAATATATCCAAGAATATTGGTTCAAACTTTTTGAAAATCACAGTTGACACTTCAAAATTCCTCTCCAGCCTCTCCACTCGCTCTCGGAATTCCTGTGGCAGATTTGACATGTCCATCCACTTCTTCATTTTGCTAAAAAACTGAATTAAACTTAAAAGAGAAAGGAAAAGTCTGCTTTATTTGTAGCTTTAATTAACTTCCTTTGTTCTCATTTTTGTAAAGCCAAAATGCAACATATTTACTCCTTAGCGACTCATCTGATCAATAAATGCATTTACCATTTATTTTGATAAGACACCCAAACTGAAAATATGAAAAACCTTTTGCTTTTTATCACTTTTTCTCCTTGACTCTCATTAAGGCACAGGCATGGAAACACTACTTTTACTTAAGGGCTGCCAGCAAAGCTGCACCAGCCAGGGCAGGGGTATAAAGGAAAGAGCAGAGCTTGGTGCGTGTCACGGGGAGGCAAGAGAGGCAACAACACCACAAAGAGCCTGCACCTGTCAAAGTTACCTCCACAAAACCCCATTAACTGTAGGTGTAATTACACTGGCAACCCCCTCCCCTCAAGCAGTTCAGATCTTTAAGTGGAAGCAGGAACATTCTGAGTTCTGCCTTCTCAGGTCACAGCCACAGTAGCAAGCAAAGCTGTGGGTGCCAGAGACCCCCCCAGAGACCCCCGTGGCACCTCAGGGTGGATGAGATGGGCCAGTCCCCTCAACCACCCCCAGCTCTGCCCGACAGCTCCAGGCAGACACGGGCTGTGCCTGAACTGACAACAGACCATCCAGAGGTCTTGTTTGTGTTGCAATTAACTACAAAGAGAAAAAGAAACAGCTGGCGTGGGCGGAACAACTGTCGATCCCACGTGGGTGGTTTTTTGAAAGCTTCAAGTTGAAAATTACGTATTTGCATCTTATTTCCATTTATAACAAAAGAGGATTTACTGCTTTTATACTGTTACCTCGGGACATGCATTTTGCAGCGCTTGGAGCCGCGAGAAAGGGTGTGGGTGCCTGAATTAGCGGCTTTAGCAGAGCACCGAGCTAACGGGCGTCGTGCCGGAGCAGCCGGCGATTAACCACAGCAAATAGCACACCGGGGCAGTTCACCTGAGCCTC
>NW_009952909.1:193835-209239 GCF_000747805.2 Chaetura pelagica | reverse complement strand
GGGGGGGATGCGGTTTCCCCCCCGCGGACACTCGGACCCGCCGTCCCACGGGTCGGAGCCGCCGCGAGGTTGTTGGGCAGGAAACCCGGCCCCGCTCCCCGGGGGTTGGGGGCCCGGGAGCTGGGACACGTGGAATTGTTAGGGTTGGAAGGGACCTCAAATATCATCCAGTCCCTGCCTGGGCAGGGACACCTCCCACCAGCCCAGGCTGCTCCAAGCCCCATCCAACCTGCCCTTCAACACCCCCAGGGATGGGGCAGCCACAGCTTCCCTGGGCAGCCTGGGCCAGGCTCTCACCACTCTCCTGGTGAGCAACTCCCTAACATCCCACTCCCCTCTACCCACCTCTAGTTTTGATCCAGTCCCTCCCCAGCTTTCTCGCTGGCCCCTGAGGGGCACAGCCCTGCTGCCCACCCAGCAGCCTCTGACCTGCCCCAGGTTATGGCCCTACACAAACATGCTGGATCGAGTTTATTTTCAAATCTTCATTTTCAAAGCCCAGGGACCATCCAGTGGGAAGTCACGGGCTGGAGGACCCAGTCCCTCACCCAGAATGAGCTCAGTGCTTCCCAAAATGGTGCTTCCCCTAAAAAGCCAGCTTTAAACCAACACCACAGTGATGCGTTTGTAAAAAAAGTCTACTGCAAGAGCAAAAAAACCTGACTGCTGTGAAAAGCCAGGAAACACATTTAATTCCTGATAATTAGGCAGTCAGAGTCCTATTCCTTCAGGAACAAAGAGGTGCCTTCTTCAGAGGGACCTGAGCTTTGCATTTTGTGCATCTGTTGCTCTATTAGAAATCTGTGCCCTTTTCCTGGGGGAAAAAAAAATAGTCATTGTGGGGTTTTCTGTCAAAAAATGGTCTTTCCCAATGATACAGGCTGTTTCTGAAAAGTGGTTCCTTTTGCTACAACATGTCCAGCTGAAAAATGTGCTGGGCAGGAGCTGCGAGTGAGGAGCAGGGCAGGTCCTGCCGCTCCTGCAACAGCTGCTGCTGCTCCTTCCAGCCCCCTGTTGGTGCTGGGCTTGCACAAACCCGCCGGGATTGAAGTCCAGGTTAAACCAGTAAGGTCCCAGCTCCACGGGGACTGCTGGCAAAGGGGAGCCAGGTAACAGTGCTGAACAGGGCTGTTCGTCTCCTTAACAACATCCAGAGGGCAGACGAGTTGAGACGGGAGTGGGGCGGAGTTTCTGCTGGGCTGGAGCTCATGAATTGTTTTATGCCTTTTGAGATGAAATCTGCTTTCTTTTCAGCACAGCTCTCACGGCCTCGAGCCCCCCCTGGATGTGCCCTGAAGCTGCAAACACTCTGAAAGCCCCGGCAGGAATCACCGCACAAACCCGCCGGGATTGAAGTCCAGGTTAAACCAGTAAGGTCCCAGCTCCACGGGGACTGCTGGCAAAGGGGAGCCAGGTAACAGTGCTGAACAGGGCTGTTCGTCTCCTTAACAACATCCAGAGGGCAGACGAGTTGAGACGGGAGTGGGGCGGAGTTTCTGCTGGGCTGGAGCTCATGAATTGTTTTATGCCTTTTGAGATGAAATCTGCTTTCTTCTCAGCACACTCTCACGGCCTCGAACCGCCCCTGGATGTGCCCTGAAGCTGCAAACACCCTGAAAGCCCCGGCAGGAATCACTATTGCAGAGTCATCAGGGTTGGAAGGGACCTCTGGAGATCACCCAGTCCAACCCCTGCCAGAGCAGGGTCACCTGCAGCAGATCCCACAGGAACACACCCAGATGGGTTTGGGGTATCTCCACAGAAGGAGACTCCACAGCCTCCCTGGGCAGCCTGTCCCAGGGCTCTGGTCCCCTCACAGTAGTTTTTCCTTATGTTTATCTTGAATATCCTGTGCTCCAGTTTGTGCCCATTGCCCCTTGTCCTGTCACTGGACACTGCTGAAAAGACTCTGGTCCTGACATCCCCCTGACATCCCTGTAGGCATTTATAAGTGCTGATGAGATTCTCCTCATCTCCTCCAGGCTGAAAGGCTTTTCCTCACAGGAGGCCAAGGGTGATGTTTCCAGCTGTAACAGAAGCAGTAAATGGCAGGTTGTGCAGCTGGGAAGGGACTGAGGAGATGCTGGATTTCTCTTACCACGGATCCTGCGGAGCTGCCAAGTGCCAGCACAGCTGGTGCCAGGAGCAATGGGCCCACAAATGGTGCTTCTACCTGTTCAGTGAGTGCTCAATAGTGCTTTAAAGTTGTAAGAAGTGATGAGAATTCGTGGTCTCTTGTGACTCAGCCCAAGCCCCAGAGTCCTGGGGATGAAGTAGCACCTGAAGAGGTGGAAAATAGAAATGCACCGAAAAGCTCAAGTTTTATTCAGTACAAACCAAATGTCATTAGAGAAGTTGCCCTCTGCTCACTGCAAAGATTTTGGACCTGAAATCCGTGTCTGTGACGTTGTCAAAACACCAGAGCTTAGGCTAGGGCAGGTAACACTCAGCCACAGTTCATTGCTGAGAGATCTTTTAATAACATCTTTGTGACCATAAAGAATCATAGAAGCCCAGACTGGTTTGGCTTGGAGGGACATTGAAGATCATCCAGTTCCAACCCCCCCTGCATGGGCAGGGACACCTCCCACCAGCCCAGGCTGCTCCAAGCCCCATCCAACCTGCCCTTCAACACTGCCAGGGATGGGGCAGCCACAGCCTCCCTGGGTAACCTGTTCCAGTGTTTCCCCACCCTTACAGGGAAGAATTTTCTCCTAATGTCTCACCTAAATCTCCCCTCTTCCCCCTTGTTCTCTCCCTCCCTGCCCTTGTCCCAGGTCCCTCCCCAGCTTTCCTGGAGCCCCTTCAGCTATGCTCTTAAGACTCTTAAGTTCTCCCTGGAACCTTCTCTTCTCCAGGCTGAACAACCGTAAGGATGAAAGATCCCATCTAAACGTGTGATGATGCTTTTCCATTCTGTGTCCTGTTGGATATCAATCAGACAGGGACAGGAGTGCAGAGATGAGCTGCAGGGTGTTTTACTCCCCTAGCTCTGGGAAAGGGCCCCTGTATCCTGCAAGACCCGAGGTGAAGTGAGCTGTGCTGGTCTGTGCCCCATCCTCCACAACCACCTCCACTGGGTTGCTGCAGGTGATGGGCACACCTGAGGCAGAGTCACCACCTCCAGAGCCTGGCACCAGCACCAGTGCCCCTCCCCGTGCCTGGGGCTGCTGCTCTCTGCAGACCCCTCCAGCAAACCTTCTGCACTAGCCATGCTGGGGGAAAAAGCTGCAGTGTGCTGAGCCAGAATCCAAAGTCAGACTCAGGAACTGGAAATTCAGAGTTCATCCCATTGTTTTACCTCCTCTGTCCATGTCCAAGTGGTATCTGATGTCTCTTTTCCCTGGTGCTTTCCTACTTCTGCCCCCAGAATAAAGACAGGAACAAAATGCCAGAACAAGGTGTTTATGAAGGGCAGGGGGAGAAAGCAAAACCTCCTGGTTTACTCTGTGCCTTTGTTCCTGGACCTGAAAGAAATGAGTTTTTGCTGAGCACCTGTTTACTCCCCTGAAAAACTAAATTCATACCTGCTCTTTAATGCCTGAGGGATTTTGGCAAGGACTCATTTGGCACCTGGGAGCATTTTACAAGGCTGAGATGGAGATGCTGAAGAGCTCAGGAAGAGGAACCAAACAAACATCTCCATAGCTGGGAGGTGCTGTCTAAGTGCTGGAACTGGAATGGGGGGTCTCATGACTGGTCTGGGGGCTTCTGCCCACCTTCCAGATGAAGCAGGTGGGCAAAGCCCCCGAGCACCATTGTGTGCTCAAACTGGCTGAGGAGCTCGGGCTGCTGCAGTCAACTTGCAACCTGTGTGGAAAGGTAAGTTAACCCACAGGGCATGGCAAGTTAACCCATCCAGCACAGCAAGTTAACCCCAACAGCAGGGTGTGTTAACCCACAGAGCACAGTGAGTTAACCCCCACAGCAGGGTGAGTTAAGGCTACGGCGCCAGTGGAAGGGTTATCCCAGTCACCAGTGGCAGGACAAGATGGTGACAAACTGGTGATGAGCTGGTGACGAGCTGGTGACAGCTACCTTAACCCCCACAGCAGGGTGAGTTAAGGCTACAGTGCCAGTGGAAGGGTTATCCCAGTCACCTGCTCTGGTGGCAGGACAAGATGGTGACAAGCTGGTGACAGCTACGAGCAGCCCTTGCCCAGCCTCCTGCACATCTGACTGTGCACAAGGAGCAACCCTAAAGGTGGGAGAGGTCAGCTGGGTTTGGCAGCTCCTCAATGGATTTGTGCTGAGAAAAAGGCAAGTAACGTTTCTCACTGAGTCAGGTGAATTAAACATTCACATATATTTGCTGAAAAAAATTATATACATCTGTAGCAAGGCTCTGCCAAGTCTGAAAGATAAGCATCATCTACTCACTAAATTAAAAAAATAAAAATCTGACTTTTATATCTTTTTCTTTTTATCCATGTTCAAGAGCACAGACAGTTTATTTTGTTAGCACATTTGGTGAAGAATGTATGTTTGTGTGAGTAGCCATGAAAACCAGTGAAAATTTGGCGTTTGTTTTGGATATGATGGAAAATAAGAAGCCATTTATGCCTTACAGTGTAAATAATCTACAGAGTATATCGGGTTGCAAAAGGGTCACAAAGTAGCAGTCAAAGAGAAGCCTAAACACCCAGAGACGTAGCATACATGTCTGATAAGGAAGAACAAGGTATAGAGCATGCTGGCTAATTAAACAAATGTCACTTTAAACCCTGTTCCTTACATGTGTAACCCTGGAAAAACCATCCCATAACAAGAAATGGACTCTGAAGAGATTTCTGTATCCATTCACAGTAAGGCTTTGAAGATATATGAAGTTTTATAGCATTTGTATTTTCAGGATTTAGGGCAAGTACAGGTTCTTCTACTGAATAAAAAGAAAGTTAGTACTTAAAAGGTTCAAAAATATATCAATTGTGATTCTTTTTTTTTTTTCTTTACATAAATAAATTATATTGATTTTGGATTTAACAGCTGCAAAAACCCTTTCTGCTTCCACTGGAGGCAAAACCGAACAAAATGTTAGTTAAATAGAGATAGCAGCATTTCTAAGAAATCTGTCGCTAGTGATACAGTATCTATGCTACAAGGATGTTATTAAATAGAACACATTTAATTATTGGGGGGAGGGGGAGGGTTTGCATGATGATTGGTTACATACTTAAAAAAACCCAAACAAACCATCCAATCCAGTAAAGTGGGAATAAATTCCGTGAAATAGAAACCAAATGCTGTTCAGACCATGGGTAACAGACTTCTTTGAGATGCTAATTGAAACATGTACATAATTTATAATCCCAAATGTATAAAAGACAATGACAAAAAGCATCATAAATAAATAATGCAAACTGCAATAGTTATGTCAAAACATTTGGACCATCTGATAAATTAGCAAAAACTGTAACAGAAAATAAGTAAAAAATACAGTAAATTGTGACAACCAAAACGTGAAACCGATGACTAGCACGCTCCCAACTCCCTCACCAGCCTGCCCTCTGTCTCACTGCTGCACCACTGTGGGTTTATTTCAAGTCTCAAACCATGAGCTGCAAATAAGAACAAGCCCAAGTGAAAGAAAAATTAAACGAGGAGTGAGGGGAAGGAGAAATCAGAAGAGTTGCCTGTGGAGGAGTTTCAGTGCCCAGAGCTGCGGGCGCTGGCGTTAAAACCTGTCCGATTAAAATGCAGACGTCGAGATCATTTGCCAATGGGAGGGGACTCAGAAATACTGTTCAACAGCAAACGGAATGGAAAGAAGAAGCCAAGGTCATCTCTTCACAGTCTAATGCTAGAAAAGAAGAATCTCAAGCTCTGAAAGTCTCTGCAGTCCTTCTCAGAGGACTCCCAAAAGAGGAAAGCTGGCCTTCAGCCTTTTCCTTGTTTGCTGAAAGGACATTGCTTCTGGGGCAAGGAGTGGAAAATATAAAAACTCAAAAAGCCTCAGTGTTCAAGTAAGAGCATTAAAATCAGTGTGGCCTGTTCATGGCTGGAAAAAAAAAAAACCAACAACAACCTTTACAGCACTTTTAATGCCATAGATGAGAACTAACGCCATAGAGGAGAACTGAAGACTAGCAGAAGGAGGAAGAAACTGGTAGCTACAGGTACAGTAATCCCAAAAAAGTCATGCAAGATGTGCAAAACCTTTCCAGCTCAAGCTGAAAAGTTCTGGTAACTATTGAGGAAAGGGCAACTAAACTCCACTTAACATAAAACCAAACTTTGGTTTTAAAAAAATACAAAAGAATGTCTACGTCATATTTTCACTCGCTGCAGTTTGTCTCCCAACTTTTGAGGTGGGGATGATAAAGAAATTATATCACTACCAGTTATGCTTTTGCCTTTCAAAGAAATGAATATATGCATTTTCAATCATTAGTTATATACTTCTGTCTATACTACTATTCTAGTAACCATGATAAAATAGGGAAATACTTTAAATCAAAAATACACATTAGCACTTACTATAGCTGTGCTTTTTACCCCCAAATACAGGCTTTTTCGCTCAGTGTCGCCGCAGACAGAAATACCCTTGTCTGTGTGTAGACCAAGAGGTAAAGACTTTGCTTTTGCTCTTTGTTTGGTTTGTTTTTGCTGCTTTTTCTTCTCAAAGGAGTGAGCAATTTGGGGGGGTGACCGAGTACTGGATTTGCTATCGTCGGCTGGGATGAACGACTGGAAAAACAGAACAAGAATTCGGTGCCTCCCATACTAGCTAGACAACACTGTTTATCTAATAAAGTGTCAAGACCCTGCAACTATCAACATGTAGTATGTCACCAGAGGGTTTTTTTTCTGACAGGGAATTAGGTAGATATTTCTCATGGAAACACAGGTTTATGAAGGCGGAGCGGGGCGGGAGGGTAAGTAACAAAGAGTTTATGGGATAAGAAACTCACAAGCCACCATCTTTTTGTGTGTTTGTTTGTTTTTCAAGGAAACAAAAGTTCTAATGGGCATCACGAGCGGCCTCGCGCTCCTCCTCCGCGGGCCCGTCCTGCTCCTTCTCCGCCGGCGGAGGCGCCGTTTGCTCCGCACAGTTTTGACTGTTCGCGGCTTCTTTCTCAGGCGGAGAGACAGTTTCTGGCTCCGGGTTGGCTGATTCCCCCTTCGCTTTCTTTCTCTTCCGCTTCTGGCTTTCCAGGGTGGCTGCCTCCGAGTGCCGGCCCTGCTGCATGCCGGGCAGGGCCATGCCGATGCCCGGGGAGAGGAACATGGAGGGATAGATCAGTCCAGGAGACATCCCTGGGATAAGAAACGGGTTAAAAGCTACAGGACTACTGGTAGTTATTGCGGATTCTGTCTGATTAGAAAACGAACTAGGACCAGGCTTGTCTTCAGAGAGAGTTTCTTTTTTCACCTCCTGGTTGCTCTGCTTCTCCTCAGTAGCTTTCTCTGCACTGGCTGCACCACTTTTCGTTGTGCTCGTTAACGAAGTCGCGGCAGTCGCAGCACAAGTCGTTGCCATGGGAGGCCTGAGCAGCCCCCCAACGCCAAACATCTGTGGTACAGTGGCCATGCCTGGCAGCATCATGGGCAACATACTCAGGGTGCTTTTCACATCCTCGCCGGCGGGCACTGCTGCAAACCCAGCAGGAAACCCAACCAGCCCGGTCA
This sequence comes from Chaetura pelagica, assembly GCF_000747805.2. Classification (NCBI taxonomy): domain Eukaryota; kingdom Metazoa; phylum Chordata; class Aves; order Apodiformes; family Apodidae; genus Chaetura; species Chaetura pelagica. The sequence continues at coordinate 201,610 of NW_009952909.1, read as the reverse complement.
GGGGGATCCCTTGCATGTTTCTCATGTTCTGAAGTCCTACCAGATCCATCCCAGCAATCAGTCCGTTCATGAACAATGGTCCCATTCCAGAAGAAGAATCTGCTACAACACCAGGGCCTTTGATGAGTTCACTTCGGGGCCTCCTCCCCCTCCGGCGCGGCCCCACGTCCCGCAGCACCGGCTCGGTGAGGATGCGATTGAATTTGCTTTCTGGCAGGTATCCCTGACAACAAAACACACACAGCAGAAAAGGCCTGACAGTTATTGCTGCATCGGAGGAGATCTGGCTTTTTCTGCGCTCGCATCTGCAGCCCAGATGGTGTCAGCACAGAAATACTGGCTTACATGGTATGGAGTTTGACAGGTAGGCACAACTTTTCCCCAAGGGATGCTGCCCAATGCAAAACCCCCTTGCTCTGCCCTGGTGGGATGTTGCAGCGTCCAAGTGCCCAGGGAGGAAAGGAGGAAGCACATTTTCACCCAAGCCCTCAGCGCTGGCTGCTCACAACAGAAGCACTGGGGCAGCTCTGCCAGGCACCAGCTTAGCTCCCTCCCAGCTTCAATCATGGCTTCAGCAACAGGGGAAAGATCAAGGGCCAAACTTTCAAAGCTCTGCGGGAAGGCAAAGCTGCATGGGATGATGCATGGAAGAGTGGACGTGCTGTCTGAGGAGCTCCCAGCTACAGCTTTGCTGAGACACCAGGAAGGTTCTTCTGAGCGTTCAGATATGGGACCAAAACCCAGCAGCCACAACTGAGCAGACTGTCTGGTTACACAGAGAAGTGCAGGGGGACCCAGAGCACAGTTTTAAATTCAATTTTTCAGCATCCTCAAAGACACTTAAACATTTCTCCCTTGGTGGCTCCTTCCAATTTCAGTATCACCACTCTTTGAACATCTCCAATAACAGATTTAGGTAGGAAAAGTACTTCCCATTGACACCTGCAGTGCAGAAGCTTGAATCAACTGACTCTGGCAGCCTGCACAGCACAGCTACTGCCCCAAGAGGGAGAAGCTTCTGCTCTCCTGCCACCAGCACACGGGAAAGCCTGCACGGCACCACGGCTGCACCAGGGCTCTGCAGGGGAACAGCCCCTCCTGCCCATGTGCCCAGAGCAGCCGGAGGTCCCTGAGAATGGATGTGCCAGGACAGACGTGTACTCACTGAGGGCAAAGTGCTGATGGGGCTTGGGAGTGCAAAGGGGGCACAGGGCCATGGAGCAGGCGGGTGAGCAGGTGCCCAGGGTGGTGGCAAAGGACACAGCTGTTCCCACCACTGTCCCCTGCAAACCAAGGAGGAGCCTGTGGGCACTGGTGCCAGCCTGGACATGAAGCTGTTTACTGGGGAGTGGGTCAGACCATGCCAAACCTCCAGTGCTAATTAAGAGCAAATTTGAGAGCAGTACAAACCTCTAAGCCAATTGATTTCCCCTCCAGCCCCCTGCAGGGGTGTCACCCAAACCAGTGCAGCCAGAAAACCAGGGAGCAGAGGGACTGCAGGGAGAAGCCTGGATGAGGCAGCAGGATGGACACAGCACCCGTGAGCCAGAGGGCAGAGCTGGTCCTCCCCCACAGGCTCTGTGTGATGAACAGGATGAATGAACACAGCTCGGCCCCCTCCTGCCCTTCTCCCTGCCCATGTCTGAGCCTTCAGGCTTGGGGACCTGCAGAGCCTTGAGCAGGCCCAGGGCTGCACAGGCAGAGTTTGCAGGAGCTGATGAAAAGCCTCAGCCAAGGGTATGTTCGAAAATTTGACCCATGACAATGTGTTCTGTCCACTCCCTGCCATCCAGCTCCCCAGGATTACTGCTCCCAGGGTCCTTCTCTTGCCCCTGCTATTTCTAAGCATCCCAAGGCTTTCTGGACAGTCACCCTGAGCTGCTGAGCCCTGTTCCCAGGGCACTGACCCTCTGCCAGGGGAGCGCTCCCAGTGCTGCTGGCCCTGCAGCCAGCCCCTCCCACAGCTCAGCTCCTGCCTCCCAGCTCCCGTTTCCTCACTGGAGAAAGGTTGTGGGGATGGGGAGGGGAAAGAAAAGATGACATGATACAGATTTCTCCAAAAGCTCTAACTTACTGAAAGCTTAACAATGTCAGCCCAGTCAGCTGCAACAGCATACTCCAAGTTTGCATCAAGCCACCTTGGTAATTCCTTCAATGCTGGTGCTGTGGCTCCCCCTAACTATAAAACACAGCAGAAGGATGACCTCTATTGCAGAAAGAGTTATGTAAAATAATACAAGAAATACCATTACCCTTCCCTTAGCTCCTTGCTTTGAGCTGCCATCTGGCTGGGGCAGAGACTCTTCCCTTGCTACACATTTGCAGGACTCAGTATCTGGCTGCTGCCTCCAGACACACAGTTCAGGGAGAAAAGGCAAGTTCAGTCTCTGTGGCCCTTCCCATTGCCCTCCCCAAGGACAAGCGATCGGGACAGAGCTTCTATAAAAGCCATGCTCAGAGCCAAACCCACCAATTCACCCAGGTCACCAATGGCCATTATGGGTGTAACAGAGGGAAACACAGATGTGGCTGAAACAGCCTCTTTCTGCCTCACCCTTTAGTTCTTGGTTTTAGAAGGTGCTCACATCACTTTCTGACCTAGTGCTGTCCTGGGTGTGTTTAAGAACTCAATCTGGGTAGAAAGTATCCCTGAACATCCCTTCTTATTCAGAGAGGTGAACACCAGTGCCCTGGAAGCTAAACTGCAGACCAATAAATCTATGCTCCTTGCTCAGTAAACAAGGAAAAGCCCTTCAAACCCTCTACTTCCCAGCACCTGGATGGGGACGGGGATGCTCTACCAGCACCTCCTAAGGAACAAAGCAAAGATATTTGCATGGCAATATTACAGTCTGTGGCATATTGTAGTGAATTCAAGGGGAACAATCAAATCCGGAACAGGAAGCACCAGCCAGGGCTCCATTGATGGTGGCTTTAAAGCCAAAGGCTGAATCCCTTTGCCATTGCATGGCCTGTGTACCCCAGCGAGGGGGAACACTCATACTGTCCTTACTCCACAGAGAAAGTTACTTATTTTGCAGGACTGTGTCCTCTTGGGCAAAAATACGTATCACAGGATAGTAGCCCAGGGACATGTTCCAGACTTTTGTCCCATCTATAGGCTTCTCTGGATTTTCACTCCCTCTGAGTGAGCTTAGGGTCTGCTAAGCACCTCAAGACAAGGAGGGCAGAGCACAGATCAGGCCTTTGCTTACCCGCCGTCCGGTACCCTTATGTACCACAGGCACCCGCTCCTCTCCCGTCAGTGAGTTAATGTCCAATTTGCTGGGGTCCTTGCAGCGTTGCCTTCTCTGCTTAGGCTTGTCTGAAAAATTCTGGAGTGCAAACAAGACAATGTTAATGAGACTAGATGGCTTAATGAGCCTGGACGGCTACAAGCCCTGCAGGAGAGTGGCCCAGAGGGACAGAGGGGCCCTGCAGACTCGGGCAGGAGCAGCGGGAGCAGCACAGGCTGCTTTGCTACAGGGCCAGCTCCCAAACAAGCACAATTGATTTTGGTAGGTATAAAGTGTACCCCACTTTGATGGCTCCAGCCCTTTCTAGATCCCCTCCAATCCTATAACTGCAACGTGCTGCCACTCCACACCCACAGGCATGGAAAGGGGAATGAACTACAGCTGGGAAAGAGGGAGAGCAGGTCTGCGTGTGCCAGCTTGTGTCACTCTAGTACAGCTACCTGCTTCTCACCAGTTCATCTGGGCTTTGTTTCCCTCCTGGTTCAGCTCTTCCCCCCACAGAGCTGCTGCCCCATGTTTCCTCAGGATAGGAGTCCCCAAGGACCACAGACTACAGAGTTCCAGCCGAGTTGTTGCCCACCCACTGTGTGCACTGAGTCCCAGCACCAACATGCCTGCAGGGATGAAGCATTGCAAGGAACTACTGCAGGCAAAGACAGGACCCTGAACTTGGTCTGTCCTTCAACAAGCTGAGCTGCTGCAGTCCCCGCAAGCAGCTTTCAATCCATCCTTCCTGGAGAGAGGATATCTGCCCTGACAGGGGAGATCCTGCAGGGCTGGCCCAGAACAGTGGGGGCTTGCTGGGAGCAAGAGATTCATCAGCTGGCATGGCCAGAGTAGACAAGTTCCAGTAAGTCCCCAGGGAAGGCCAGGGTGATGGGAAGGAGTGGGAAGGCACCTCCATGCCAGCTGGACCTCTGACTGCTTTGTACAGTGCTCCTGGGAGTCTGGCTTGGCAGGGAGCTGCATGGATCTCAGGGCTTTGTAAAGCAAGGACCATCCCACCAGAGCAAATGCTGGGCTCCTCGTCGATCATCTCTAACAAGCTCCAAAACTAACAACTTGCGTGTACTCCAAGCTCCAGGGAATCCCTCCCTCAGGTACACAATCCTTCAGGACTAGGATGCACAATCCTTTATGTATTGCCACTACACTTCTTCCTACTCCGATTTACAGCCTGTGCTCTGCCTACCAAATGGTCTAACAGGCTAAATAAGCTGAAACTTGGAGCAAACCAACCTGTGAAACCAAGAGGTGGATGCTTATGAGATGGCAAGAAGAATCAGACAGACTTTGCACCCCACTCTGCCTTCTGGCAGTGCCTATGGCCACACACCCACAGCCTGTGAGCTGCAGACAGCACATCTGTCCAGTTTTGAAAGACTGGAGGTTTCTGCTTGTCTGGAACCTTCTTTCATACAACAGCACTGCCTAAAATGACCCCAGGTGAACGGGAGCAATATAGACAGACCTTGAGCATCCCAAATCCCTTTTCCCATTCCTCGAGCTTCTGGAGGACATTGGACTAATTGTGCACTGGGCAGATGGAGGCACTGGAGCAGAAGAATGGACCTTGGGGGAGGAGGATGCAGCTCAGCTTGCACCTTTCACTGCTGCACAGGGAACTGTGCCCACCCCCCCAACGTGTGAGCAACCTCCCAAGCAGCCTGCGGAATACCCCAGACCCTGGAAGAGGCTCAAGAAGGACACTGAGTTGTTGGAGCATGTCCAGAGAGGGACCTTTCACTGCTGCACAGGGAACTGTGCCCAGCCCCTCAACGTGTGAGCAACCTCCCAAGCAGCCTGAGGAATACCCTAGACCCTGGAAGAGGCTGCATTTTGTGGCACTCGAGGCCACATCTTGAATCTTGGGGTCAGTTCTGGGCCTCTCACTACAAGAAGGACATTGAATTGTTGGAGCATGTCCAGAGAGGAGCAACCAAGCTGGTGACAGGTCTGGAGAATAAGGTCTATTAGGAGAGGCTGAGGAACTCAGGATGTTTAGTCTGAAGAAGAGGAGGCTGAGGAGAGACCTCATTGCTCTCTACAGCTGCCTGAAAGGAGGTTGTAGGGAGGTAGGAGTTGGGCTCTTCTCCCAAGTGAACAATGACAGGACAAGAGGAAATGGCCTCAGGTTGCAGCAGGGGAGGTTCAGACTAGAGATTAGGAAGAATTTCTTCACTGAAATAATGGTAAGGGAGTGGAACAGGCTGCCCAGGGAGGTGGTGGAGTCACCATGCCTGAAGGGATGAAAAAAACACAAAGATGTGGCACCTCAGGACACACTCTGGGGGGTGTGGTGCGTTTCTGGGCTGAGGGTGGGACTCTGTGATCTTAGAGGCCTTTTCCAACCATGGTAATTTGATGATTGCCTGAAGGGATGAAAAAACCACACAGACGTGGCACCTCAGGACACGCTCTGGGAGGTGTGGTGTGTTTCTAGGCTGAGGGTGGGACTCTGATCTTAGAGGCCTTTTCCAACCGTGGTAATTCGATGGTTCTGTGACTTTGTGGAAGCCCTGAGCTCAAGAGCAACCACAGAAAACCCAACACAAAGAGCAGACACACACACACACACATACACACACGTGCCACCCTTACTGTGCCAAAGCCGGGAACGTCGAGTGTGTAGTCGGACTGTTGCCGGAGCCAGTCAAGGAGACTCTTGTTGGGAACAGGCTTCTCTGCTTGGCTGCCTGTGCCTGGCACAGCCTGGGGAGTTGAGGTAGCAGCAACCGGCCCGTCGGGGAGGGGACTGTTCTGGGTGGGCTGCAGCTGGTCTTCCTGAACATCCTGATGTGCATGGAGGAGCAGGGAGAGCCCATCAGCAACACGAGGTGATGGATGTGCACCCAGAGAGGCAGAGCTCCCCAAGCAGGTCATCTGCTCCCATCGTGCAGATTAATCCACATATTCCCAGCACCAGTTCCTTAAATCACCACCCACCACCACATTACTCTGCCACTCATTCCCCAGCACTCGTGGCATAGGGGGGCACAGAGAGCTGGGAGATGCTTCTGAACTCATTTGGAAACACCCTAATCACCAGGAGGACTAACTTTCCCCATATTGCTCCTAAAAGTGGTCTAGAGGGACCAGTCTTGATCCGAGGGACCCATTCTTCTTTGAGTGGATCCCAGTGTAGGAGGAAGGGTGCAGCAGGCACTTGGCCACAGCTCCAGTGCAGTCAAAGACCCTTCCTCCTGTTCTCTAACCCTAGACACCCCCTGAGGTGGGACAGCTGCTTTTGATGTTTAGCAGCACCATCTGCATCCTGGGCTGCATCAAAAGAAGTGTTGCCAGCAGGGCCAGGAGGGGATTCTGCCTCTCTGCTCTGGTAAGACCCCACCTGGAGTGCTGTGCACAGCTCTGGTGCCCTGAGCACAGGAGAGACATAGAGCTGTTGGAAAGGGTTCAGAGAAGGGCCACAAAGATGATCCAAGGGCTGGAGCAGCTCTGCTCTGGAGACAGGCTGGGAGAGTTGGAGTGTTCAACCTGGAGAAGAGAAGGCTCCAGGGAGACCTTAGAGCACCTTCCAGTGCCTGAAGGGGCTCCAGAAAAGCTGAGGAGGGACTTTTCACCAGAGAGGGCAGTGATAGGACAAGGGGTGATGGTTTTAAACTGAAAGAGGGGAGATTTAGGTCAGACATCAGGAAGAAATTCTTCCCTGTGAGGATAGTAAGGAAAAGGTTGCTTAGGGAAGTTGTGGCTGCCCCATCCCTGGAGGTGTTCAAGGGCAGGTTGGATGAGGCTTGTGCAGCCTGGTCTGGTGGGATGTGAGGTGTCCTCATAGCAGGGAGGTTGGAACCTGATGATCTTTAAGGTCCCTTCCAACCTTTACTGTTCTATGTTCCTATGAAACCCTCCAAGTGCTGTGAGCCAGAGGGAAAACTTCCCTTACTCCCTGGAGTAGTTCCATTCCTGCCTGCTCCAGCACAACCCACACTGTCTTGGAGGAGGTTCTACATTGTCATGGGCAGCAGAACTGGCAGGGCAGAATTGGACCATGAGATAAATTGTGCTGATTCCATGGGGCCTTGTGAAAGGGGGGCTGGTGCAGCCTGGTCTGGTGGGAGGTGTCCCTGCTCATGGCAGGGAGGTTGGAACCTGATGATCTTTAAGGTCCCTTCCAGCCTTTACTGTTCTATGTTTCTATTAAACCCTCCAAGTGCTGTGAGCCAAAGGGAAAACTTCCCTTACTCCCTGGAGTAATTTCATTCCTGCCTGCTCCAGCACAACCCACACTGTCCTGGAGGAGGTTCTGCATTGTCATGGGCAGCAGAACTAGCAGGGCAGAATTGGACCATGATATAAATTGTGCTGACTCCATGGGGCTTTGTGAAAGGGCGGAGCATCAACCCACCTGCAGCCTGGTTGGAAGAGGCCTCTCCTTCAAGAAGATGAGGTCCATCCCCTCTACATTTTTTCTCCTGCCCCGTCTCCTCCTCATGGCAGCGTCATCTCTTCGGAGGCTGCCAATCACAATCTGTCCCGTGCCCGGGTGGCGTAAAACCGGCC
>NW_009952909.1:174605-193811 GCF_000747805.2 Chaetura pelagica | reverse complement strand
AGGGTGTTCACGGTCCACAGTCTGGGCAGGTTTGTGTTCAGTGGAAAAGGAGAGGAGTTCCCCGAGGACCCCTCAGAGGTTCTGGACAAGTCCACCGCTGCATCGCGCCAGCCGTTCAGCACGATGGGTGGATGGACATGGGCTGCTGCCAGCTGCTCCAAGCTCCTCTGCTTGGCATCTCTCTCCAGCTCAAACTCGTAGGGCCGCCTGTGCTTCCGCTCCTCCTTGGCAAACGCAGGGGTCAGGAAACCCTCCTGTGTGGATCAAAGCCACCAAGAGGGTTACGGCTGCTTGCACACTGCCCGGGGACCACACCTCTTCAAACCAACACTGAGATCATGGTCAGGCTCTGCAGGAGCCCTGGATGATGTCCTCTCCCTGGGCACATCTTCCCTGTCTGGGGATGGTGTAGGAGCACCTTCAGACACACTTTGATCTCTCAAGGTGCTGGAACCCTGAGCACTGCACTAGCTGCTGGGCAGCCGGGGCAGGGCTCTCTGCTGTGTCCAACAGTGAGAGGAGATGACAGAGAAGTGGTGACTGACAAGGCAGTGCCCTCTCCTGCACCCTTTGCTTTGGGACACCCCTATTCCCCCTGACCATGCTGGGTGCTCCAGTGCTGACTCTGGAAGCCCCTCTACAGCTGTAAGACTGGTGGAGCTGCAGCAGATCATCTGCCTTCCCAGGAGGGGAGCGGGGCTGGCAGGGGCTGAGAGGCTGGGGAGCTCCCCAGGAGCCTCAGTGGAGGGCACCAAGTGGCTTAAGCCATGTGCTACATCACCAGTGGCATCAGGAGGCAGTGAAAGCCCAGGCTCCACTTGGGAAACTCCTGAGCGCTCCTGGGCAATGCTCCTCTGTCCCTGCCTGAGGGGCCCCCCTCACCTTTTGTACCTGTGAGATTAACACCCCGTTACTGAAGCTGGGCTCGGGGCCTTCTGGCTCTGCAAAGCTGTTCCTGCTGCTGGCACTGCTGGCTGCTGCTGGGGCTGCCAGCAGGCTCTGGGGCTCAAACTGCTGGCTGGAGGAAGGCCACTTGCCCTTCAGGATGGCGTGGCAGATGTTGTCGATGCGGTTGATGATCACACGGTCCTGCAAACAGAATTGAACGGTGCTGGGACTCGAGTGACTCGTGTATGTCACCTCAGATTACAGACACAGCCCTGGTGACCGCAGCGCTGGGGCCGGCGTGTCCATGGCAGGGGTGCTGGGGAGCAGCACCCTGGTGAGAGCACCTGTGGGGAGCTGTGTGTGGAGGACTCGGAGGCAGAGCTGGGCTGTGTGAGCCGCTGCTGGTCAGGCCTGTGCCCTAACACTTGCAATACAAACCGTGTTCATTTTAAACTCACCTTCGGCCACTCAGAGAAGGAGTAAAGTGTCTTCTCCTGCAGTAGCTGAGCTATGGTTGGTGCCCGGGCATCCTGAAGGTCATCGATATCCCCGGGCAGAACAGAAGCAGAACTCTTGCTCTCCTCTTCCAGGTACTTCTCTGGACCATCTGAGAAAGTGAGAGAGAACAGAGCCCATCATTGCCCTGATTCTCTCCCTGCTGAGGCAGGTGCAACTCCTCACAACCTCCCACCCCAGCACCCAGTTGGCTCCACAAAGCCCCGTGTTCCAACCAGCCATCAAGAAATGGAGCAGCCCGGAGTCACAGCAGGCAGCCCATGCTGCTCAGGAAGGGCCAGCACTCCCTGGGCTGAGGTTGGGGGCTTGTATTGTCATGGCCCCCACCCCTGACCATTGCCACACGCCTGGTGGGTGAGAAGGAAGGCACATGCCTTTCCAGAGAGAGCTGCTCGCCTGGCAGCACCCTGTGCTGGGAAGGGTGTCCAGCATTGCATGGGGTGTCCACAGCAGAAGGGCTGCTGGGCATCAGAGTGGAGGGTTCTGGCCAGTCCTGCTGGCCAACGCAGTCATCAAGCCCTTGTTCCCTAATCACATCAGCTAGAGGGACCCCAGCTCCTGCAGAGGGGAGGCCATGCCAGGGCTCAGCAGCCCTAAGGCTCTGCAGGGAGGACAGCAGGTCCCTCCCACCCTGGGAGGCAACTGCCAGGCAGAGGGAGCTCTCGGGACTGTACCTTGGCTCTGGCTGCTGCTGGCTTTCTCCCCGTCATCTCTGTTCTCACACTCTTCTTGCTTCACCCACTGGGGCTCAGGGTGCAGGGTCTCTCTGCAGCCTGCCTGCCCCTCAGCCCCTTGGCCCCAGGCCTCCCGTCCGCCTTGGGGGGGCTGTGCCCCTGGGGCCCCCAGCAGGGGTGTGGGCAGGCTGAAAGCCTGGCTCTGAGCCTGGCCCGGTGAGTGCTGAAGGCTGCTCTCTTCATCCAGGCCGTGGTCCTCTCTGCCCTCTGGCCCAGGCTCCCCCAGCCCTTCGGGTGTCCCCAGCCCTAGGGACTCTCTCTCGCCATTCACATCTTCTGGGCAAGTGTCCTCAGGTGTGGGGAGGCCAGAGCTTGGCTCCTCACCCCCTAGTTCATTAGCCTCAGGGTCACAACCAGCCCTGGTCCTGGAACCACTCAAGCCTTCCACAATATCTGCTGCTGCCTCATAGTTATCATCGTCCTCTTCTTCCTCCTCATCTTCCTCACTGTGGCTCTGACTTGGCCCTGACTTCACCTCCATTCCTTTCTCCTGCAGCAGATTGATGAACCTCTGCTCGGGAGGAACCTTTATTTCATAGTTATGAAGACTGGGACTGTAGAGCCCCATGCTTATGACTCCTTGCATGGCACCATGCTCAGGCAGCACGGGTGCAGGGCTGGCCAGGTCTCCCTTCTGCTGCAAAGCCTCGCAGAGCTGTGCTGGGACGCCCTGGGAAGGGTTGTTTTCGGGGGTAGAAGGTGAAGGCTCAGCTTCCTTGTTCTGACTGTCCATTCGGTCACAGCCCACCTGCAAAACCTCAGGGAAAGGAGTCTCTCTCATGGCATCTGCGTCAGAGCTGGATGGATCCTCGTCCCCCTCCAGCTTTCCCTCAGAGAGCTTGGCAATGCTGCTCCCAAGGTCTGTGCAGCTCGGGCTGTCCCGGGCCAGGGAGCTCTGCTCGCTGTTACAGGCCTTCTCGTCGTACATCATGCACACCAGCGAGTCGGGCAGAGAGCTCTCATCATAGTTACTGGAAATGATGTCCTGAACTTTGGACATGAATGTCTCACAGTTTGGACTGCCCCCAGCCTGGGCCATGGTGCTGTCTGTAGGCTCCAGCTTGATCTGACTCTCGGCTTCATTCTCCAGGGATTCGCAAGTCTGGTCCACCTGGCTGTACAGAGGGGAACTGTAGAGTTTGGAGTTGGTCTGGTAAAGGCAGCACAGGGTGTCTGGGCCTGGGAGCCCCGTCCTTTTGTGCTGGGCATAGTTCCTGTACGCATCTAGAAAAGACAGCTGAGGGTCATTCATGATGTAGTAGTCAGTGCGGTTCAGGCCGTGCTTGGCGGTGCCGATCAGCAGGTCCCGGTCATGTTTCCCACATTCCCACCACACGGGCAGGTAGAGGCTGGGCCGGCACAGCTGGAGCCGCTCGTGGAGCTGCGGGGACCTCAGCACCTGCTCGCGCACCTTCCGCAGCAGCTCGATGCGGTAGAGGGTTCTGGCAGCACGTTCCTCCGTGATGGGCTCCACGTAGATGTCGGGGTCTGGGGCACCTACAGCAGGAACAGAGAAGCCAAGGCCCCATGACACAGTTGATGGGTCACTCAGAGGCAGTAACAAGTGAGTTTTAACTCGCCCAGGCTGCAGGTGAGTGGGGGGAGGCTTGTAGCCACCACTGAGGCTTCTTTTCCCAGTCTCACCACCTTCCATTCACTTGCCACCAAATAAACGGACGCACAAGCATAAACTCCCTCAGCTTTAGCAGCTGGACCAGGAGCAGCCCATAGCTGCAGAGGATTTCAAGAATCTTGTTTGAGCTCTATTCCATCAGCACCAGCAGTGCTGGAGCTGCCTGGACCTGCCAGCAAGGAGCTCCTTGGGTCAGAGCCTCTGGTAGCCCTTCAGCAGGTTCTCAGGTAAGGGAGTCCCTCCACTTGTGCAGCTTTTCATAGAATCATGGACTGTCACCTCATCACCATCATCTACCACCTCCCTAGCACAGGGGGAAGGTTGGCAGCCCTGTGGGCTCCAGCCCCTGCTTTCACAGGTCTCATGGAATTCTCCCATGACTTCACAGCCCATTTTATCCAAGAGAGCAACCTCTAGATGTGAGAGAGGAGTAGAGAAGCAGCAGATCACATCTTCACACTGGAGCCGGGAGCCTTTTGACAAGGCAGCCAAAACCACAGCTGGTTTCTGCAAGCCCATAGCCTCCCTGGTGTCCTGCTGCCTCCAGCTGTCCCTGAAACTCCTCCCTTGCTCTCTTGCTTCACAACAGCAGTGGGACTATATCTGACCTGTGACTACATGTCCCGTTACCCCCATAATAGGCCATGCAATTTCCACTCACCATCTTCTTTCCACAGTGGAAGACCACAGACATTCTTGCACATGGCCACGAAGCTGTAGAAGTACTTCTCCAGGCTCTCGTCTGTCTTCTTCTCCAGTCGAGAGATGACTCGGAACTGGGTCCAGTCAAAGATCTTTTTCTCCTGGTCATAGACAACCCCAAAGGAGGAGACAGTGCGGTAGAAATCTGCCTGCTCCCTCCTGGTCCACCTGTGGAGCAGGGAGGAAATGTCAACAGCACTGAGAGATGTTCTGGTCCCAGCATGGGCGGGCACCAGGCAAAGGACTATCTAGTTACTGTCCACCCATTCTGGGGGAACTGCCAGGAGGAGCCTCCCGAGGAGATCACCACAACCCAAGATCCTCAGCCTCAGGGTGCAGCGAGGAGGAGTGAAGGCTACAGGCCCCCTGGCTCTGGGCTCACAGTTGAAATAACCCTCTTGGCTGTTAGAAAGAGCAGCAAATGCAGCTCCTGGGTGTGCTGCCAAGGGGCACAGGCTCCAGCAGCTCCCCTGGAGGCACAAACCCATCTCACCTACTCGCTTTCTGCCACATCAAGCTGTCTCATCACCTCCACGGCAAGGCCAGCTCTCTGTACCAGGAATTAGAAAGAAAGGTCCTGCAGACACAGCTCTCATCCAGCCCCTTCCAGAGGGAAACTGGGACGGGGGTTCACTGCCATAAGGGTCCCAGTGACAAACACCATCCACCCTGCTGGCTCCTGTGGGCTCCTGGGTTCTGGGATGGGTGTCACCCCCTCCCTACTGAAGGAGAGCAGCTGTGCTGATGGGGCGTTCCAGGCACAGCCCTGTTAAGAGCAGAACTTCCCCTCTGGCTTAGACCCTCTGAGATTTCACCTCCTGAGGATCACTCAAAGGAATCATCCAGGACAGAGAAGGTGAAAAGTGTCCTGGGCGAGTACAGCCTTGGGCAAACAGCAGAGAAAAACAGGCCACAGGGAACAGACCAGGGTGCAAACCGCAAAGCAAGCACAGGTGCAGGGCAGAGAAGGGGGAGTGAGGTGAGCTGAGGAAAGCTTGAAGTCAAATACATCTCAGTTCCTCTGAATTAAAGCTCTGAGCCTGCACCAGCAGGAAGCTGGGATAAGTCCAGGGAGAGCAGACAGGGTGAAGCACCCACAGCACTCCCCAGCTGACCACTTCCAGCTCTGCTCCCAGGGGCTGTGAGCCCTCTGCAGTGATACTTCATTCCAAAAAGGATAATAATAATAAGAAAGTTAATAAAAAATAATAAATGATCCAAATCAAAGAACCCAATGGGGAGTTTTTTGAAAGGCCTCAAATTAAAGGCTGGTGCAAAACTGCTCAGGCCACTCCTCTGCAGCACCTCCCAAGAAAAAGGCCACATAATTATAGAGCAGGAAGTACCAGGCTGCTGTGGTGTCCATAGGACAGCCACTGATGCCCCCACCTTGAAGAGGAAGGGATGGTACAACTGGAAGAGCTCCAGAGGAAGGAGTGAGGGAAAATCGGTGGGACTGGAGCAGCTTTCATACAAGGAGATCATAAACAGAGAGCAAAGGGTAGCACCAAGTGGTTATGTGGGTTCCTGCAATAGGGACAAGTTCATGGGAGACAAAGCCATTGAGGAGGGGTGACCCAGAGAGCCCTGGCAGTTCAGGAAGTCCCAGAGCTGAGGACTGGCAGCAATGGAGGCAGCATCACCCTGCTGCACGCCCCCCTGGTTTCTGCAGAGAGCTGCTCAGGGTGCCAGGATGGTCCCACCGTCCGTCCACTGACTGGCACACAAACAAAATGGGAGCACACCACAACCAGGACATGCCACCACTGGGCCACCAGCAGGAGGCTAATGCAGCAGCTGAGAGCCAGGAGGGTGGGCAAGGCCACTCATGAGGACTGTGCCAGTGCTCACCTGCCACCTCATCCACAGTGTACCCCAAGTGCCCAGCAGCACCTGCTCTGCTGGGGGGCGATCCCTGGCCCAGCAGACCTTGGATTTGACCCTGAAGAGCTGTCCCCTCGCTTCCTTTCACCGTGTCACCCACTGCTACACATGAACTACAGCGGAGGCTGCTCCCCAGCTGGTCTGGCTGCTGGAGCCACCAGGCTGCTCGTGGCTGGGAGCAGCATTCCCTGCCCTGCCAGGACCCTGTCCCTCTGTCACACGGGTGGCTGTGGTGACATTTGCCTGGACACATCTAGAGGGCAAGGGTTTCAGATGGCCTAAATCAGCTTTGGAAAGGACTCTCTGCTGTGTTACCTCTTCTGCATTTCTTTGTTCACTGAGTCCATCTCAGAGGCTCTCCTGAACATCTCGTCCTGCAGCCAGTATCCATGGTTACCGGGCACCAGCATCTCGGCGCGGGGAGGCAGCTCCTTGCGGTTGCAGCGCTGGTAGACGGTGACCAGCCTGCGCAGCCTGGCTGTGAGGGCAGATGAGACAGGCCAGCAGGATCTGTCTGAGTCGGAGCCATCCTGGGCTTCAAACATCAGCAAGGACATTAGTATTTAACGCACACTCAAAGACACAGGTTCCCACATCCCTCCGGCTGGCTCCGAGAGCCCCTTCCCACCTTCCCCCTCCCACAAGGGACACTAGGGACTACAGTCTAGAGTGGGGGGCTGTGCTGACCATCCCTGGGGCTCTGCAGTCCAGAAGCTGCTGGCTTTCAGCCTCACCATGTCTGAGGCTCCTTCTGAGAGCCCAAAGGAAGAGATGGGGTTAGGAATGACAGTCCTGGGCCTGGCCATGCAGGGGAGAGGACTGCAGCTCCCTGCTCAGCCGTGGGGCTGGCCAGTCCATGGCAGCCCCCAGGGCTGCCCACTGCAGAGACCCTGCATGCTTGTCCCATCAAGGGAACTGCAGGGACAAGGGTGGGCTAATGGCTTCTGGGAAGGCTCATGGCTTCGCTCCCCCTGCCCAGCAGCAGGTCCCCTGGCCCAGCACCCCGGGGAGCCACGCGCCGCGCTGCAGGAGACACGGCCTCACCTGCCGCTGCCTCGTCCCGCTTCTCACTGGCTTCGCCCACCCCAGCAGCAGCGACGTCCTGCAGAAGGAAGCCATCAGAGAGGGATCTCCAGCCCCCCACAGAGGCCCCCACACCCACAGCCCACCCAACCCTGCAGGGCAACAGGGACAGGACAGGCACGGGCCACACATCCTGTGCACTCAGCACAGGGGACCAGAGCACCACAGCCAGGGGAGGTGACAGCTCAGAGGGGCTGTGCTGTCCATTTTGGGTCTGGGTGGGAGGCCCACTGCAGAGACACAGGCTGTAGTGCAACTGCCCAGAACAGCATCAGTGCCACAGCCTCCCGTGCTCCAACAAACCCTGCACCCTCCTGTGCTGCCTCATCCACTGCTTTCCCTCTCCCCCAGGGCCATTTCTTGTGGGACACCCCTAACTCCTTTGCCAGGGCCCCCGTGGCTCCGGAAGCCAAGCACGAGAGCCAGCACTCCTGGCTGTCCCCACTCAATCCCTTTCAGTTCCCCCTCAATCACTCTCAGCTCCCCATGAGACAGATGCTGCAGGAAACACACAAAGGCAGGAGCAGGAGCTGAGCTGGAGGACAGCCTGGGGTGCATGGTGGGGCAAAGCCAGTCCAGAGCAGGGTTGTGTGCAGTGCTGGTTCCCCTGGGCCCCGAGCAGAGCTGGGACAGCCAGGCCTGCAGAGCAGGGTGGCTGAGCAGGCCTGGCAGCAGCAGACATCACTGTGAAACCCACTC
Source organism: Chaetura pelagica (assembly GCF_000747805.2). Taxonomy (NCBI): domain Eukaryota; kingdom Metazoa; phylum Chordata; class Aves; order Apodiformes; family Apodidae; genus Chaetura; species Chaetura pelagica. The sequence continues at coordinate 185,672 of NW_009952909.1, read as the reverse complement.
ACCTCCTGCTTTGGCAGCCCCTCCAACTTTTCTCCACCACTCTCTTCCTTTTCCACACTGCCCCTGGGTAAGAGAGTGAATTAGTCCCTGGTAGTGGTGGCACAGCCCCCTTGGTGGGCAGGAGGGAGGGGAGAACTGGTGCTCATGCCATCCCTTTGCCTGGCACTGGGGAGCCAGCTCCTCCCCACCTTCCCCCTGCCCGCTGTGCTCAGACACACCATCTGCTTCCTTCCTCCTCCCTGCCCACAGCTCCCCCCACAGCCCTGCCCCACCACCAGGGCAGCCCCCTGAGCCCACCTTTCAGCAGCATCCTGGGCCCCGTCACTGGCGCCCTGCTCGGCAGAGAGCAGCTTCTCGTCGGGCATTCCCACCTTCTCCAGAAAGCAGAGCGCCGGGTCCGCCCGCATGGCGTTGTACCTCTCATAACCTGCCAACCACCACGGGCTCAGGAAGGAGACAGAGGGCACCAAGCCAGGCCTGAGCCTAGCTCAGGTGAACCTCCTGCTTGGTGAGACACAGCTCCACACCTGGCTCTCACTCTCTCCTGTGAGAGCAATTCTGACCCCCAGGAACTCAGGGCACTTTCCCAAACGCTGTTAATTGCTCTGCAGCCCCTGGGCAGCAGGAAAAGCAAAGGTCACCCCTTGCAGCCCCTGGGCTGGCAGCACAGCACCCACAGAGCTGCACAGCACCTGCTGCAGGCTGGAGCTGGGAGCAAACAGCTCCGTGGCTCTTGGACGCTGCAGGGGGACTTCATGACAAGACTGGGAATGCCAGGAGAGGCTCTGTGCCTTCCTCCTCACCCTCTTGTGGCAATGGCACCCTGCTCCTAGCAAACCATGTCTACTATGAGACTGGGTACAGCCACCATGGGCACCTGCCCCACCACCTGAGTGAACTGGGGAGAGTTGCCTTGGCCCTGTGCAGGTAGGGTGCATAGCCATGGCTCTGCCCTCTTGCACCTATGTGATGTCCCCTCCAGGTACTGGAGCTCTGGCCAGATGCTCCACTTGGGTCCCTCTCATGCACCAGCACCCACCAGACATGCCAGGTACACACCATGCTTGAAGACACCAATGAGCAGGGATTTATCAGCTTCAGCATTCCACCAGTCCACTGGGATCTCCACATAGTCAATGTCTGGCAGCAGCACATCCAGCTCCCTGTGGCAGACAAGGTATGAATGTTCCTCTCCCTGCCTCACCAGACACTGAAGTGCACTGGGCACTGCTGGGCAAGGGGCAGGATGAAATGGGAGCCACCAGCCTCTGGCTTGGGGACAGCTAATGAAAGTAAGGCTGGTCTAGGGCCTGATGTGCACATCTGCCTGGGGTCCAAGAGCCAGAGCATTGGCTCCACCACAACCCACTGCTTTCCCCATCCTCTTTCTCCAGAGATGGGGAAGCTGCATAGCCCCTCTCCCATCACACCCAAACAACACCAGAGGACTGGAGATTCTACCTGATCTGAATAGCACATCTTGGGGGAAACCACTTCAAAACTACCAGCCCCAAAAGAACAGCACGTCTGTTGGGGTGGGCTGCAACGTCCCCTCCACACAGACCCGTGCTGATGGAGCTGTGCTGGGGATGGCAGCAGCCCCTGCTCTAGGAAATCAGGCTCAGCATATCACACTCCTCTGTGAAGCACTGTGAGCAGAGTCTTTGCAGGAAGGTCAGGAGCTGGCAAGCTGCAGGCTCCATGGCATTACCAGAGCCTTGTCCCAGAGCTGGGAAGGGCCTGCAGGCAGGTGACAGTGACAGAGCACATTCTGCTCTGAGGCCCCAGGAGCCTGGCACAGTCTCTCTGGCTGTTCCCTTTGGATTAAAAGCCAATTGATCAGGCAGCACTCAGAGTCATTTTCCTGCAGGGTGTCCCCCAGTGTCCTCACCATCCCCAGGCTGGTGCTGCAGCCTCAGAACTGCCTCAACAGGGCTGCCACAGCTACGGGTCCTGCCCAGGCACAGCTGCTGCCTAAGGGTGAGGTTTTGCCTGAGCAAGACCCAGGGATCTGAGCACAGGGAGCCGTGGTGAACCCAGACGTCGCTGGGCTGGATGGCCATGGCAGTGCCCAGGTGCCACCACCTCCTCCCCACGAGGCAGGGCAGGGGTTCACTGCAAGGTCCCTACCTGGCAGGGGTCCCCTCGAAGGCTTTGTCCGCGGCCTCCCCCAGCACTTCAGCCTTCAGGTAGTAGAGCATTCGCACCCGCAGCAGAACCCTGTGCCGGGCAGCAGAGAGGAAGGCAGGCTAGCAGGCAGTGCCCAGATGCCAGCCCCAGGGCCTGGCCCTAAGCACCCCCTGGTTTCTGGGGGGACACTCTGAGGGCCAGCCAGAACAGGGAAACCTGATCAACGCAGTGTTTCTCCAGGTGGGAGGACCCACCTTCTCAGAGCAAGACAGGCACCAGCCATGTGGTGTCACACGACAGTGCCCAGCCCTGAGGCCTGCTGGGCCCAGGGGCCAGGGTTTGCTGCACAGGACACAGCTCCCGAACTGAAGAGCACCCAGAGTGGGACAGCAGCAGAGCATGGTGACCCTGCATGGGCTGTGGGCTTTTCGCAGCTCCCTCCCACTCTCCCCACAGCCTCCAGGAGCTGGCCTGGGCTGTTGCACTCACTTGTTGCAGTGCTGCTTGAGGTGCTTCTTGTAGCTGTCATCGTGCAGGACAACCTCAGGGTTACAGGTGGCGAGCCAGTCCGCGTTCTTTATCTCAGGAAGCAGCATCTGGTTCTTTGTCTTCTTCCCCTTCCTGCCTCTGGGCACTGGTGCTGACAAGCCTGTAACAGCAAGTGGCAGCCAGTGAGCACCCTGGGCACCAGTAAGCACCCTGGGCACTGCTGGGCTCTGCCACAAGGCACCTCTGGCACCGCAGTGCCTGGGCAGGGCAGCAAAGCTGGGAGCTGGAGGAGGTTGTGCTGAGCTCCTGGCTGCAGGTGAACACAGAGCACAGGAGCCTCTGTCTCCAAGAAAAACCTGGGGATCACCACTGAAACTGAGTTGCTCTGAGTTCTCAGTGCAGTGCTGAGCCCAGAGGCCCCCTGATGCATAAAAATACCACGCAGAAGAACGGAAGGGACCTTGGTCCTGGACACAGCTCTTAGAGCCTTAGACACCACAGCCAGCCCTGAAGTTCACCTACAGGGACAATAGAGCCATTTTAGACTAGAGTTCAAACAAGAGGCTCCCAAATGATCGAAGACCAGAAGACAATCCTGATGATGTGATCTGTAAGGGTTGTTTCCTGTTCTGTGCACCAGGAGAAGGGCTGCATGGGAACCAGATCACTGCAGGAGGCATTTACACTGGGCAAAGATACCAAAGGGAAAAGGAGTGCAGTCCCACATGGCTGACAAAGATAAAATGAGATCCAGTGGCTGGAACTGAAAACTAAACACATTTCAACCTTGAAATAAGATAAGAGTTCACAGCAGAACATGAAAACAACTTCTGGTGGGGTCACTATTGTTTGGAGTATTTCAAGAGGGATGAGCTGCCTCCCTGGGCAGCTGCTTCTGTGGCAGGGTCCTGCAGACATGCTCTCCTGCCTCTGTGTGGGAAGGGGAAAGAAGTGTCCCAGCAGTCCTCTCCCATCTGGTCATGCAACACCAGGGAAGGAGAGAGAGCATCACTGTGTCCTTGACACCTGCATAAAGCCTGCAGCTCTGACAGGACAAGGGTTTCAGCCCAGGTGGCTGCAGTGGCCACCAGCACTGTCCCCAGCACTGAACTGGCCTGACGAACTGGGCAAATTCTGCTTCCCCAGCAGCTTGGCTTCTTCCAGGGCAGAAGGCAGATGGGGCTGGATCAGAGCTGAACACCCGTGTGCTGCACTCGCCCCTCGCAGTCGCCAGATACAGGATTAGAAGGAACAGCCCCAGGACACACTAGGAAGGGCTGGAGGTTGCTGTTGCTTTCTGGACATTAGGGAAGCCCAGATCATGTCTCACCAGGTCAGCCCTCTGCAAACATGAGTGGTACCTCAGGCTCTCTGGTGAGCCACAGCAGTGCCATCTCCAGTGCACACGGCTGCTCTGCACTGGAGAGTTCTCCAGCTCCTGAGGTCAGGTTAAATGGTTTTGTTGTTTCTCTGGCCAAGACCACATGGAAGTTTCACAGGTGGGAAAAGCCATTCTGAAGAGCTGATGGAGAAGTTCCTGGTTGCCTCCCATTGCTAAATATGCAATTTTAGTGATCCTCTTGCACTAAAACATTCCTGACCCTCCACTGAAACTGTGGCTTTTTGTTACTTTATGAGCACTATCTAAATCAAGCCCATTCGTATCAGCCAATTTGCTTCTTAGCTTTGCTCTGCCCCCCACCAAGGCTCTTGAGTCCAGTCCTGGTGCTGCTCCAGGCAGGCCTGTGTGGCAAGGGCAGGACGCAGCACTGCTGGAGTGGCTCATGTTGTGGGAAAGGACTGAAGTAACTCCAGAAAGCCACTGAAGGCCACATGCTTGGACATGCTCACACTATAAAGCTAGTTGGTCATTTCCAGATGGAAGGAAAAGGTTTTAAGCACCAAGTACCCAACAGCACACCCCTGGGGCTCAGCCACAGCAGCAGAACCATTCCCTGTGGTCCACCACCGTGAAAGAGGAGCCTCAGGTTTTGGCTCTCTGATGCCAAAAGCTGGCTGGAGAGTCCCAGCCTCCTCAATATTCACTTTGCACTACAGATGACAAGTTCCCACCAAATAGCACACAGATGTGGGGATCTGGATGCCCTGAGGGAGCACCGTGGCACCTCCAGCCCCACTCACCTCTCCTGAGAGCCACAGGACACAGCACTGTACTGCAGGGACACAGCAGAGTTCTCTGACACACAACAGGCCATGACCAGGTGTCCCAGGCCACAACCCTCCACTGACCCAAGGAGCCAGCACTGTCTCTGTCTTCACATCATTAAAGACAAAAGCCACTGTGGGTGCAGGGTGCTGTTGGCATGGTGGGCTCTATCTGCTGGGCTCCTCCAGCCCCAGGGGACACTGACAGAGAGCAGAGGTTGCGTGGCAGGCAGGGGCTGAACCCCCTTGCCCCACTGCCCAGGCAGGAATAGTGGGAGAGCAGGGCTGGGGAAGGCTCTGGTGGCACCTGTCCCAAGCTGAGGAGACACTGGAAACCTCTAACCAAGAGAATGCAGATGCAATTACAAACTGGACATGTGGTGTAATACATGGACCTCACACACACTGGAAAATGAGTATCTGAATAGGGAGGGCACCAAAACCTGAGATACAAGGGCCTGCTTAGATGGGTAAGAGAAGGCAGCATCACTCGGGATGGATCCTGCCCTGCAAAGGTCTTGAGTCAAGCTGATGCTGCTCCTCCACCCAACAGGGCAGGCACTGCAGACCAGCATGTATGGGACAAGAACGATGATTAGAGGGGACCCAAGATGGTGACCTGGGGTGAGGTGGCTGCACACTCTGCACCACCAGCTCCCCCATGCCCAGTGGCCTCAGCTCTTGGCATTAGGGCTGGGGGCTGCCCAGGGGCACAAGGAGGGCCCTGCCATGCCCTGAGGGACAGCCAGGCAGGGCTGTGTTCTGAGTGGAATGAGCACCCTTACACTCATCACACCTAACACCTTCCTGTGGTCACTGACATCCCACAAGCTCACTGCCCAGTGTCTCCTTGCATGGGGAACCCTGACAGCATTCACAGGCCAGAGCAAACTTAGTGGCAATCACTTGAGAGTCAGGTGGATCTCTGCTCCACCACAGGGCTCTCTCTGCACCAGCCATGGCACTGGGAGGCAGGAAACAGCCTCCCCCCCCAGCCCCTGCCACTGGCTCTGAGGGTCAGTCCCCTGGGAGCCACCTTCTCTGTGCAGAGAGTTACACTGCTCAAGCACAACTGCTTGCTGGCTGCTTCAGCCAGCTCTGCTTTGACTTGTGCAGCCTCGGGCCCATGGGCTGGCGCAGGGTGACAGGTAGAGGTGCAATGGCAGAGAGAACACGCAATACCTGAGTGATTCTGCAGGGCCTGGTTCTGGCCGTCCTTCGTCGGCGTGATGAGATCCCAGATAAAGCTCTTAATCTTCTCATCTCCTTTGTAGTGCTTGACACAGTAGACCAGCAAGGCCCGACAAATCATCTCCATGTCTTTCTCATTCAGGTGCCACTTGAACCGCCCGTGGGTCAGGATATCTTTCCAGCGTCCCCAGCTGCAAAAGCAGGAACACAAACAGGGTAAACACTCCTGTGGAACTAGAGACCTCACTGGCATCTCTCTCCAGGAACTCTCTTGGGGGTACAGCCCTGCTATTGCCCTGGATAGCCAGGGATTCTGCCACTACATTATGGGAATAAAGTCAGGGAGAGGTCTTCTCAGGACTGAATAGGGCAGAGGCAGAAGCAGGTTCTGGAGGCATCAACTGCCAGCTCATGCTTTACCCCCTTGGCTCTCCTTGCATCCCAGATGGTCACTTAGAGCCCAGGTCCCAACAGGGAGGTCACTGCTGGAAGGAGGGGACACTGAGCAGGATGGACAGAGAGTGGTTGTGGCAGCCAGTGTCCCATCTGGGCGCTGGAGGCTGTGCTCTCTTGGGGGGGTGAGGCTCACCCGAAGATGAGCAGGTTCTTCTCCACACGGAAGCACTCTGCCCGCAGGTACCGCCGCGTCTTCTCGTTGAAGCGCCGCGAGCGCGTGGGTCGCTCATCTGAGTCACTGTCCAGCTCCGAGAACTCCATCAGCTCATCCTCCTCAAAGGAGTTGTAGTGTTTGGTTTGCTTCCGCACCCGCGGCCGGTCGATGACCAGGCTCTCCTAGGGGGCACAGAGAGAAGAAGGCGATCCACCTACCTGCCAGCAGGGCACAGATCGTCCTCTTCTCCGCACTGCCACCCTGCTCTGCTCCCAGCTCCCCAGCCCCCCGGCTGGCCACCACCTTCCCACTGGGACACCTGCTCCAAACTACCTGTGTGTGGCTCTGCCCACACACGAGACAATTCGTGGCCAGTACAAAATCCTGCCTGAACAATGGCAGGTGGAAAATCTGGGTTCACACTGCTGACAACCAGCAGCTGATCAGCTCTGAATCACACTGTGGTCCTCCCAGTGCTGCCTGTGCCCAGCACTGTGCTGGAGGTGGTGTAATCTCCGTGTCGGCGTGGATAGGTGGGCTGGAAGAGGAAAGGAGCTTCCAAGAAGGTGTAGGGGGGAACAAAATGAAATTAAATAGTATTTACCTGCCTCCCCTCCTTCCACCACCCACCTAAATCTGCCTGGGTTCCCAGCAGTGGGACACACACACTCCCCCTCCACCACTCTCCCTGGCAGAGCGTTGAGCTCTGCAGAGCAGCAGGGCCTCCCTCTTGCTGCTCTGTACCAGCATCTCTTGGGCACTGCTGCCTCAGCTGGGGTTTCAGCAGGCATTTGAGCTGGCTGCAGGACCCTGCACCCAATGGAGATACCAGGAGGAGGGGCCTGGGTGGGTGGCTGAGCCCACTAGCCCTGCAGGGCCAGCAGAGAGGTGGGACCCCATCTGCCCACCCCTACTTCCCAACAGGCAGAGTCACCAACCCTCTCCCTCAGCACTTGGCTAGAGAGATGCTCTGGGCAGGGGCTGAGCAAAAGGATGCAGTTCCTAGGAGATGCTCACCAGAGGTGTGTGGAGAGTGCCCAGCAGCTCTGCTGCCAGGTCAGGAGAAGCCAAGCACCAGCTCACTGGAGCTCCAGTTGCCGCATTTGCCCACAGCTGCTACTGGGAAGGAGCCAACGTGCCAGTGAAGGTAAGAGGCAAGACTCTGGGAGCATCCATTTCCAGTCCACAGCCCCCTCACCCAAACATGGTGACAGGCTTGCCAGATCTACCTGGCTTCACTCCTGTTCCCATCCGTGAAGGCAGGAGAGTAGGGCTGCAAACACTGACCACAGAAGGAGTGGCACAATCCAAACCTGTCCCCACTTGCTCCATGAGGCCAGGAGGAGCCCATGGCAGCTCCCTTCATCCCTGTTCATGTTCAGCTTTCGAGAGATTTGCTCTAACCTAGGACACAGCTCCAAGACACAAACCAGACCAGGTATGTGCACACAGGGATGTGCTGTACCCCAGTGCCACCACAAACCCCGGGCACAGCTGCAGCACTCTGCCTCCCTGCACCCTGCCTTCTCTGTGAGTGCCAACCAGGAGGGGAAGCAGCACTGCACCTCACAGCCCTCACAGCACCGGCATGTTCACCAGGAAGAGGTATTTCTTCTGCAAAGAGGTGGTGCTACCCACCCAGTACCCACCTCACTGCTCCACTAGAGTCCCGCAGCCCAGTGCTTGCTCAGCAAGGGCCCCAGTTCTAGGGGTGCTCTCAAATCCATGCAGCTGTTGAGAGGCTGGACAAGTGTGCCTGGCATAAGCCTCTTTCTCAGCATTGTCATCATGCCCCTGCAGCTTGTCAAAATCCTGTGCTGCTGCTGGAACCCACACATTGAACTTTATGAATAAATCACAGCAGAGAAACGTGATTATTACAGTTATTAACTTGGCATTAAACAGGACCATGTGACCCACGAGTGATTTCACTTGCCTGCCTACTTTGATGTCAGCTGCTCCCCACCAGCTTCAACTCATTACAAGTCTACTTTGCTTCTAGGCCACTAGACAGGACTCACTGCTGGGCTGGAGGCTTCCTGAGCAGATCCAATGGTGCTGCAGCCCTGGAAAAGGCCTGGAGAACCAGCCGGGCCAGGAGAGGGAGCCCAGGCCAGCAGGGAGTCACAGGCAGCACGGGTCCCTCTGTGCCTGCTGCCAGCAGCTCTGGGGCACCCTGTGGTGGTCACCATGACAAACAGCACCTCCTCAGCCATCGAGACCCAGGCTGGTGGAAGCCAGGAGGCTGTGGTGAAACAAATCTGTCTGGCACTGCCAGCTCCAGGCCTCCAAGGGCTGGAATATACAAACTCATATCAGCTCATCAGGCCACCTCCAGAGCTGCCTGGCCAAGTGTTTCCCTCTGCACCAGGATGCCATGGCTCACATGGACTTGGGTTTGGACCAGGGAATCGTTACAGCTTCCCTGGAGCATGGGCAGAGTCTTGTTCCCTCCACCAACTCTCAGCTGCAGCAAGAGGACTTGGGTCCTTGGGCCTCTCTGTGCCCTGCCAAAGGTACACAGCAGCTTGGCCCTGGCACGCCTCAAGCTAATGAAGGTCTCTGGGCTTGATGAGACAGCCAGGGAGCCAGGGGATCAGAGCTGGCACCTGGAGGGCAGCATGGGACCCTCTGGTACTGCTTCCCATCTGAGCCCCAGTCCCCAAGCTGCCAGCACCCAGGGGGGTACCCAGGCCTGCGCTGCAGGGAACTCTGGCACAACTCAGCTCACAGTCTGCTGGGTGCCCAGCACGCCATGGCACTGGCTGCCTTGTCCTCTCCTCCCCTCACACTGCCAGCCCCAACTCACCCCTCTACCAGGCTTGGGAGCAGCTGGGAGTACAGACTGAGCACCCCAAAATACCAGCCCAACACGTGGCTAAAGCAACCAGCCCCTTAGCCTTCCCTTGCAACAATTAGTGATGTCAAGCAGGTTTCCCTTCAGGAGCCCAGTGGAAGCACAGGTCCTGCCTGGAACCCACCAGGTGGTGTCAGAGCAGCTGTAGGGCACAAAGGCCACGAGCTGGATCCGAGCTGGATCCTACCTTCTCGTTCTTGGCGTCGGTATCGAGCTCTGCTATCTTGGCCCACTTCTGCCAGAAGTTGGGGTCGTCTAAGGAAATGTCAGTTCTGTTTCCTGATGCTACAAAGCTGGCCTGGGAGTGAAAGAAGAGGAGTGAACAGGATGTAACCCACCATCCAGATGTGCACTTTGCCATACAGAGATCCCCAACACATCTGTCTGCAGCAGTCACAGCAGACACATGCCAAAGGGTTCTTTGTTTAAGGAGCTCAACCCATCTCTTCTGTAGTCCCACCTGACCTGTCGGAAATGGAGCCTGGAATGTGCCACCTCCAAGAGGAGAAGGGACAGATAGCCCTTGGTGGGCCCAGCAGACACCAGCCATGAGCATGGTACAGAGCTGGCTCCTCAGGCTCTCTCCCATGGGGATGCCAGGGCCTCGTGCACAGCTTCCCATAGCACAGCAGCACCCAGCTTTGGACATTGTGCAGGCCAGCAGAGGGTCCTTCCACCACCCCAGGGGCCTCTCTGCAGAGCAAGGCCCCACAGCAGCAGGACTGAGGCTGGAGACAGAGATGGGCTGGGCTGAAGGTACCAAAACTCCTTCCCACACCACTGGCAGCCCAGGTCTCCACCTGCATTTCTACTCAGCAAAGCATCACACTGAGGCAGCACCAGTGTCCAGAGGGGCAGGGGAGGTGACAGACTCCAGATCAAATAAACTCGGCTCAGGAGTAGATCAGCCCAGCTCAGGACTGGCACTCACCCAAGCTCTGGACTCATCCATCCTCCCCAATGAGAGGAACCTGCCTACACAGCCCTGGGCAGAGGGCCCAGCTCTAGCATGGCCTGTTGCAATGCCAGGGAGTCCTTAGCCCATCAGAGAGCAAGGCCTCCACCCTGCAGTCCCCTGCCTGGGACACCAGAGCAGCTCTGCAGCCACCCACACTGCTGGCCTGGTGACAGAGCACAGCCTGGCACACCTGGAGGACAGCTCCTGCTCTGCCTTCTCAGCAGCCTGAGCCAGTTTCAAAGGGAAAGTGAGAGCTGGGAAACAGATCCCCTCTGGGCAGCCCCACATCACCAGCTCAGGCTGGTGTCTCCCTCCTCAATGCTCTGCTGACCACCAGAGGACAGGAGACCATGCTGCTGCCATGCCCCAGTTAGGTCTCACTCCTGGGTGCAGTAGTACAGGCAAAAGAGCTTAGCTTCCATGTGGACATGTCCCGACACATGGCCAAGAGGTCAGCCCACCACTGCTGCCCTGTGTGGTCCCAGCCTGTACCCAGCACCCCGAGGGGAGTCCCCTGTCCCTCCCGATGGAGCAGAGCACACCTTGGCAAAGGTGGAGCCCTTCCCCTCAGACTGGATCGTGATGGTCTGTGTCCTGCGCTGGAGGATCTGATCAATGTCTTCTTCACAGAACTTGGATCCTTCATCCTCCTCATCCATGAGAGCA
>NW_009952909.1:152032-174580 GCF_000747805.2 Chaetura pelagica | reverse complement strand
CTCGGAGAGTTGCTGAACCTGCCCAAAAGATGGCATCATCAACATGGCCAGCTGCCCTGGGTACTAAACAGCAGGAGAAGGCCCTTCCCTCTGCACCAGAAGGGAGGGCAGAAGATGTCCCAAGCCACCCCTGACCTCCTGCTGCTACAGCAAAGAGGTCACTTCAAAGAGCTGCCCGAAGGACTGTCAGAAATTTTAGTCCATGTCACCCAGACACAGCATGTGTCCCCCACCCCCATGGCAGTGCAGGGACAGCCTGCCAGGCCAAACAGCAGTGCCAGTGTGTGGGACCAGGCTCTCCCTCCCAAGCAACCTCCCCAGGCCCCTGCTCAGACCTGGCAGGGACTGGCAGGGGCAGGAGGAGCGCTCTCCCACAGCGCCTCCCACGCAGCCCTGCTCTGACAGCCAACCTACCCCATTGGTGCTGCCCTTGCGGTTGATGTCTTGCAGCACAGCCTTGTCCAGGCCCAGCTTCAGGCTGGCCTTGTCAAACATCTCCCGCTCATAGGAGTTCCTGGTGATGAGGCGATAGACTTTGACCGCCTTGCTCTGCCCGATCCGGTGGCAGCGAGCTTGAGCCTGGGAGTGCAGAGAGGACAGCGCCAAGGACAGTGAGCCCAGCAGGATGGGGACCTGCCTTCTGGCACCCTGCACCAGCACCCACCACTCACCCACCTGAGGCACAGCTGCTTCCCACCCACCAGACCACCCTCACCCAGTGCCTGCGGGTGACCTGGCAGGGCTCTGCTGGGTGTGCTGGTTAGTGCCAGGCCTGCGGGGTTGTGGAGCAGGAATCAGAGCCCCCTGCACCGTGGCAAGGACATGGGGCTCAGGTTGGAGCCTTGGCTCTCTGCAGGTAGAGGCACCCAGCAAGACACCCCCTCCAACACCAGGTATGGACAAAGTATTCCCTGCTCTGTGGCCCACCTGTGCTTTTAGAGTCACACCACCACCTCTGCCATGACACGTCCCCTCCAGCTGCTCTCCCGTGCCCAGTTCAGCTGACGCTGATGCCCTTTCCTCCCTGGCTGTCACCAGGGATGTTGCCCGTGCTGCAGGAGCTCCAGCAGCCTGGCCCCTTACCTGGAGGTCGTTCTGTGGGTTCCAGTCGGAATCAAAGATGATGCAGGTGTCTGCAGCAGTCAGGTTGATGCCCAGCCCGCCCGCCCGCGTGCACAGGAGGAAGACGAAGCGATCCGAGTCGGGTTTGCAGAAGCGGTCGATGGCAGCTTGGCGCAGGTTCCCACGCACCCGCCCGTCAATGCGCTCATAGGTGTATCTGCTCCAGGAGAGGAGAGGGTCTGACCTGCCTGTGCCTTACAAAACCCTTCTTGCTCCATCCCCTGGGCTGTGTGTGGGCAGCCAGGAATTCCTGTGCAGGACCTGTGCGCAGGGGGAGGCTCAGGCCCCAGCAGCCTGTGTGCACTGTGGTTGTTCCCAAAACTCCATCCCTCTAATGATGGCAAAATCATCACGACCCCCTACACAGTGGGTGGTGATGGGGCTCAACAGAACCAGGGCCAAGGGAAGGGCCTATTTCCAGTTGGTCAATCCCAGGACTAGCCCTGGGCAATGCAGTATGGACAGGTCAGAGTTGCCCAGCTTTGGGGGGATCTGCACCCATTAGTCATAGCCTGCAACTTGGATCCCTTGGTACATGGGCAGTGAACAGCCAGATCCCCACCCTGGGCCATTTCCACTCTGTGTCTGCAGTGCAGGGCCAGGGTGACATGGAGGAGGTGTGGTGAGAGCTGAAGCCTGTACTAACCGCCTCTGGATGAGATAGTCCTCCAGGATGTCCAGGCAGCGCACCATCTGGGAGAAGATGAGCACCTTGTGCCCACCAGCGATCAGTTTGGGCAGCAGCTTATCAATGAGCACCAGCTTCCCAGCTGCCTGGATCATTGCCTGCAGCTGGAAGTCTGGTGCCTCCGGGCTGTGTGTTTTACGGAAGTCTTCCAGGATCTTCTCCTCTGCCCCTGCCAGGTGAGAGGGACATGAGTGAGGCTGGCAGTGCAGCTGCCCTCAGCCTCCCATCCAGGGCAACAGCAAGGCACCATGCAAGGAAAAGAACCCGTGCAGCCAATTAGATCTAGGGAGGCTGGCTAGAGACTTCCAGAAGACCCCTCCACTCCTGTGACTTTACTCCTTCTTTAGGGCCTGCACCAGCTTTTGGCAGAACAAGCCAGACTGGAATGCTGGAGAGGGTCCCACTGCAGAACATCCCCCAAGCACAACAAGCCTCTCAAGACCCTGAGGTGCCCTCCAGCAAGCAGCACTTGTGGAAAGCTGGGCTGCCCATGAAGGCAACAAGGCAGATCTCTGCATCCTGTGCTGGTCCAGGGTGCACAACCACACCAGCAGGCGGTAGCACGGGGGCTGAGCTGGCTCCCCAGGCTGGGTGGGCTCTGCGGGCAGTGACCAGTAAATGCTGCAGTGACATCTGTCCCCCCCACACCTCCTGTGCAGAGCCCTCACCGTTGATGAGATATGGGTGATTGCAGCACTTCCGAAGCTCCATCATGGTGTTGATGAGGTTGGGCATATTGTGCTGGTTGGCACCCTTGGAGAGGAAGGAGAAGTTCTTCTCCAGGATGGCCCGATAGTATTTCTTCTGAATATTGGTCAGCTCAACCTCAATGATGGTCTCCTGCTTGGGTGCCAGATTCTTCTCTACATCATCCTTCAGCCGTCGCAGCATCATGGGCTTCAGGATGGACTGCAATTTCTTCACCTGCCAAAGCAAGCACAGAGATTCACTGCCCCCCTGCACAGCAAGCACCCAGTGACACCAGTGGAGAGGCCTGCAATGCTAGAGCCTCCTCAGGCTGGAAACCAACGACCCTCATGCAGCTACTTTGCTGACAGCCAGGACGACTTCAGGGCCTGGCTTCCTTAGGGCAGGTATGTGACTGACCAGCCCTGAGCCATCAACTCCACATGATTCTGCTGCTGGCAGCCTTGGGTAAAGGTGTCTGCTGCAGGAGCAGAACCAAGAGCTTTGGTAGCAGCTGAGATGACAGTTGCTCCATGTGCCCGTACCTGCTCCCTCAGAATCACAGGATCATGAAAGGTTAGGGTTGGAAGGGACCTTAAAGATCATCTAGATCAAATAACCATCTTTGTGCAATCTTCACTTAAGCCAGACATTCAAATGGCAGCAACACAGCCCAGGAAACTGAGCTACAAGGGAACTTGGGAGGACATCTCTCCAGGGGAACCTGACAAGGGTGGCTGACATGTGGAGTTACTGATCTCCTCACTCCCCCTACACTTCTGCTGGACACACCAGGTGGGAAAGCTGGGTGAGCTGTGCTGCCCAGGCATGCATGGGGCAGCAGGGAGCTAGGTGGGGAGCAGACTGGGCACAGGCTGCTTTCCTCTCTCCAAAGCAGTGTTGGGGGCTCAGTACAACTTTGCTTCTCCCAGCATGAGGAATCCTGTTCACTTCCATGAAGCACATGTCTGACTGTGTGCCTGGCTTGGTAACCATGTGTCCCAAGTGGTCTCTGCTAAGTCACCAGCATCACTCCTCTAGGTACCTGCTCCTCTGTCTTCAGGTCTCCAAACTCCTCCAGAAAGGCTGTCTCTGACGGGAACTGCTGTGGCTCCAGGAAATTCAGGAGGCTGAAGAGCTCTTCCACTGAGTTCTGCAGAGGGGTCCCAGTCAGCAGCACCTTGTGCTCCTGGGTATACACAGAAAACAGGCTGAAACCCACAGGCTGGGTCCAAGGGGTCCGGCAGGGCTCCTTCCAGCCTCAGGAGCATTCTGGGTGGTCTGGGGACACACGCACACTCCCTGAACAGCTCCTGTGGCCATAGTGCCACCCTGACCCAGTCACTGCCACCCAACACCTCCTTGTGGCTCCCAGGACACTTCCCTGGATGTGTCCCAGTCCAGCTCTGTGCAGCCACAACAGCCAAATCCCCCGGCTTCAGCCCTGCCCTGGCACCAGATAGGGACACTGGCAGAGCCCAAGCCTCCGTGGACCTGGGGGCAGGATGTCCCCTTCAGGGCTTGGGTAGAGCCAAAGAGAACATGGCCCAAAGCCACACAGTACTGAGGGGCATCAGGGACCTGCTGCAGGGCCGCTGTGAGCAGGGTGCTCCAGAATCAGCAGGGACAGCAGGGCTGTGTCAGGTGCACACTGGGAACAAGGAGGAGCTTTTATTAGAGGTTCACCTAAAGAGACAGGGGTCCAGACAAGCCCCCCAGGCCCCAAGGATGTGAGGAGCAGGTGACCTCTCAAGGAGGACACACTCCCTTCCATGTGCTGACATCACAGGCTCTGGCTTCAGGCACCACCAGGTGCTGCCTCCCGGGTGCTCCAGCTGCTCTGTCCTGGCAGAGCCAAGGACTCCCTCACTGCTCAGGCTACTCCTCCTGGCCAACCTAATGCAGAGAATGTCCCCAGCAGTCACTGGCTAGAAGAAAAGGGCAATGGGAGGCTTCCAAATGCAGCCTTGTACAAAGGAAGGTGATGGTCATGAAGGTGGCCAGCAGCAATCCTGCTTTGCCCAGGCTGCTCACAACCCTACAGGGACCTGCTCCAGACACGAGGTCATGAGGACACAGCAGGGTCTTTGGGAACTGCAGACATGACAATAATAATTTCTGAGGCCTGACCCAGTGACAGGCAAGTGTGATGGAAGCTGAGATGGGCTGGGAGATCCCACAGGCAGCAGCACTGCCTCTCCCAGGCTGGGAAGGAGCCAGACATCCAAAGTCCTTTGTCAGAGCAACTCATTGATCCCCTTCTCAATACACACAGTCCTGCAGCCCATCCCTGGCACAGACTGGTCCCATATTACCAGAGCAGTAGGAAACCAGCTGGACTCCTGCAGCCCTGCTCCTCACAGGGCATGAGGCACAGCTCAGCCAGGGGACACTGTGCGTGGTGGGTCAGCAGCTCCTCTGGTGCTGCAGTAGCCTGAGCTGGGCTGCAAGGCTGGGCAAGGGGAAGGCACAGGGGGACCTGACCTGCTCTGGGCTAATATTCCACTTCAATAAAAAGGAGTTTGTGAAGCTGAAGGGCACCAGTGTCCCACCCATCTAAGGGCCCCCATCGCTGGCACTGCTTTCCTGATGGGTACTGGATTGTTTTCCCTCTGACAAGGAGTTCTCAACCCCGGCACTAGGCCTGAACATCTGGCAGTGTGGCATCTGATTGTCAGGCATGACCATTTCTGCCCACCCTGCTCTCCTGTGAACCTGGGCTGGACATGCTCACCAGGGCCATGAGCTTCAGCCCCTCCAGCAGTTTGCAGTTCCTGTTCTTCAGGCGATGTGCCTCATCAATGACCACGCAGCGCCACTGGATCTTCTTCAGCTCTGGGCAGTCAGCAAGGATCATCTCAAAGGTGGTGATAACCACCTGGAACTTGAAGATCCCTGGCAGAGGGTTACCCTAGGGAGACATAAACCACATGCAGCGCTTGACTCCTGCAGGGTGGCAGGACACTGTCAGACATCCTGACAATACATTAGTGTTAGTATCTGGCTCCTAGCTGAGGTTTTCCCAGATTCCTCTCTCTCAAGCAGTGGGCAGGTTGGTACAATCCTCCCTGCTGTCTGCATCTCTCCAAACCAGACACTGCTTCAGGGTAGACAAACAGGCCTGGACAAGAACTGTGGTTGGGGTACTGCTGCCTCTTGCCCTTTCTGCATGAGTTGGGCCTGTTCTTCACTCACGCACAGTGCATGAGCCCATACCAGCAATGGGGTCTTAAAAGTTCACTTTTCCCTTTCCAGATGAACCACAAGCTCCACGTGCAGCTCAGTGCTTCCCAAGTGAAGGAAGCCAGGGTTTGGGGGACACATTCTGGGACCATTATGTGTGTCAGTCACCTGTGAGTCCCTGTACACCATCTCGTACTGCTGGATCATCTGCCTGCTTATCTGGCTGCCGTGGTACACGATGGCGTTCATCTCTGTCCAGGTGCGGAATTCCCTCTCCCAGTTAGTGATGGTGGAGAGAGGTGCGATGATGAGGAAGGGGCCATGGATGCCCATCAGGAATATTTCTGAGAGGAAGGTGATGGACTGGATTGTCTTCCCCAGCCCCATCTCGTCAGCCAAGATGCAATTCTTCCTGCAGAGACAGAGAGGGGCAGGTGAATATGTCTCACGGGGGCAGAAGTCACCAACTCCTTGATGGCACATCAGGCACATCAACTCCACCCACACCTTGCTGACCCTGTCCCTGGGGGTCACTGGTCCAGAGGCCCAAGCCAGTCTGGGTAAGCCACATCATTTTTGCAAGATGATGGACTCAAAGTTAGCATGAAAGATGCTGTCCCCTGGGTCCACAGTACCCAGTGACAGAGGGCCTGCTACAGCAGAGAACATGCATATTCCAGCACTCCTGCCACAGGAATGGGTTACCAGTAGCTTGGCCAATACCAGAAACCAGATGTTATCTTAGACCCATAGCTAAGTTCTGCTATCTCCAAGAGTCATCAGAATTTACAGGGAGAAACATTCCTAAAGACTCAGCTGCAAAGCTAAAACAAACACAGTTTTTCTGGCAGCTGCCTGCCAGCTCCAGCACTGGAAGGTCTGGGTGGCTGCTCTGTCAAGCTCCTGTCTGACAGCTCTGCTCCCCCAGCTCTGCTGCTCCCATGACTGCAGACACCAGGGCTCACTGCCAGCAGGACTCCTCCTGGGAGCACCAGGCTCCAGCTCCTCCTCACCTGTTGTACCAGTTAAAGAGCAGCCAGTTCATTCCCTCCAGCTGATACTCCCGCAGCTGGTTGCTGTTCTTATACTCTCGGGACTTCTCCAGTTTTTGCCAGGACTCAGACGCTGGGCGCTCCTAGTAGGAGAGAGCAGGAGCAAGGTCCATGGTGAGGAAGAGGCTAATGCTCAGTGGGGACAGATCCTGCTTCCAGAGCTACACCCCGGGACAACGCTTGGAACGGTCACTGCCAGCTGATTCATAGCAAGATCTTGGCCTCCAGATCCCAAACTTGGATTCTGCTAACTAACTCATCTGGAGGGGGGCACACGGGGCTTGCACTGCAGGACCTTGGCAAGACACAGATAGCCCTGCCCGCCCAGGGCAGCCAGCTGCCAGCCGAGTACGTTACCTCTGGGTACGTTACCATGTGCTTGATTTCTGGAGGGATTTGGAGGGCTTCAAACTCTTTAATCTTCCCTGGGTCGACATCCTCCTCCAGCTCCCAGGTGCTCTCCTCATAGGGTAGTGAGCACCACTTCACCAGGTAGTGAGTCACCTCCTGCAGCACAGAGATGGGCTCAGAGACAGCACAGGGCTCATGGCTGCTCTGCCCCAGTGGTGGGTCAGGCTGAGACTGAGCAGGTCGGAGGCACAGCCAGCAGCCCTCCACCCAGCCCTGCACCACGGGGTCCCTGGGGACAGGGCTCAGGCTGCACGAGGCTGGGAAGACCTCAGGGTGCTCAGAAATGAAGCCCGATGCACATCGTGGATCTGAGGCTCCTGACAAGCCTCCCTTGTGGGGCAAGCAAGAGCTGCAGCCACTCACCTCCCCAGTGTCAGGGTCCTTGGTGTGAGCCACCTCCAGAATTCTATCTACCTCCACATAGTCTGGGTTGAACAAATCCTCATCAGGCTGCAACAACAAAGAATAAAAAGAGAGGTAAGTTGAAGGTGATTCCAGGGTTAAACAGATGGTGGGCATGAGGAAACAGCTGCAGGACATCTGTCCCCAGGATGCTGCTAGCTGTGTGCAGCACACCAAGTGCCCTGGACATAGGTATGTGACATCTGTCTCTGGGAAGGGAGGATGCAGGAGCCCTGCAGAGGGCAAAGCTCTTCCTTTAGAGCAGCTGTGGGCTCTGTGCTGCCCTTGCTGGGAGGCAGAAACATCCTTTCTAGCCCATATGGCCCCAAGGTATAAAACCCTGAGCTATATGCTCCAGCTTCTGTGCAGTGTCCAGAGCTGTGACTGCCAGAGCACAGAGCCACACACAGCACCTGGTGAACTCCACTCCTCTGTAAGGGATGACACCTCCTTCTCTGTCCCTGCCTCTCTCTCTCCACACCTTCAGGTGAGCAGTTACTAGCAGCATTGGCTCTCAGCTCCCAAGGGAAGGGCTCCTTCTCTGCCAGGGACACCCAGGCAGGAGTGGGCTCCAGACTAGCCACGGCCCTTGGACATACACATGGGCTTGGGAAGGAGAAGAAACAGGCTTCTCTGTTCACAGCTCCCCGAGCCCCAGCTAGTCACAGGAAAGAGCCTTTGCTCCTTGCTAAATTGTTAGTGGTACGCTGTGTTCCAACACATGCTTTTTCTGGGAAAGACCCTAAACAGATTCAGCAGTGAGAAATTTGACACACACCCCCAACTTTCCAAGTACAGTCATGGAGAAATTTTCATAGCCTACTGGCCTGATTTACTTATAAGAAGCAATTTGAGGAGATCCAACAACTATGTCTGGAGCAACAAGAAAAATTGTAGAACACCCTTCATCTTAAACAAGATGAACCTGCTTACAGAGCACAGCAGGCAGGAGCTGCCCTAAGCCCGAGTATTCATAGCTCCCTCTCTCCACAGCATCTCTGCTCTGCTGTGAAACCACCTCCAGCACTGCATGCTGCCCTCCCTCCCACTGAGCAACCCCTGCAGGCTTGGCAGTGCCTGGCAAGTGACATTTGTCACCCTGCCTGTACCTCTGCCAGTGAGGGCACTGTCACTGCCCCTTGGCTCCAGCACCCCCACCTCTCACCCTCGGGTGCTGTGCCCTGTTCATGCCCACCAGGCAGCCTGGACATTGCCATGGGGTCAGTGCAGGGCTCTGGGCAGCTCCCCAGGATCACTGAGCTCCAGCAGAGCTCAGACAAGGCAGGCACTGCTGCACACTGAGCCCTGCCCACTCCAGTTCTGTGTTTTGGCCCTGGAGCTGGCCTTGCCTGGGCAGGGAGGTGCAGAGGCAGTGCTCAGCTCTTGGCCTGCTCAGCCACAACACAAGGTCCAGGAGTGCCATGGCTGGGCCCAGCTGCTTGCAGTGCTCAGCTCTCACCTCTGTAAAAATGTGCTTCATCTGAGCCTGCTTGTTCCGGAAGCGCTTTATCTTCTGGGAGATCCTGGGGTCCTTCTCCAGCTCCTCCAGAGTTGCCCACTTACAGTGGAGGTAGGAGCTACAGAGGGAAAAAAAAACAAACAAATTAAAAAAATGACCCAGAGGCCTTTGGGCCTGATCCCATCCACCAGATAGACCCAGTGACCCAGAGAACAGCAGCCTGTGCCTCGCCATATGAAACCCCACATGGAGGAAGCCACAGCCCAGGTGCAGGGCAGGACTGAGCACTGTGGCCACAGCAGTTTTCCTGCTTCTCATGCTTAGGATGGCTCAGGAGGACAGGGGCAGGGAGGCAGGGATGCTGGGGGTGCACTGGAGGCCAGGGGGAGCAGGCAGCCCTGCATGCACAGGGCCCCCTCTGACACATGGAGCCCCACAACACTGCACGTACAAGTTCCTGTACTTGACGTAGAACTCCTCCATCTCGAACGTCAGGCCTCCAGGATGAGCCTGAAACCAAAGGAAGGAATGGTAGTGAGAGGCAAAGCCTGAGCAGAAACTGGCAGCACCCTCTGTGCTTTGGGTGCAGACTGAGCCCCGTGGATGGTGAGGGCAGCCAGGCCCTTGGTGTGCTGCCTGCCCCAGGGACTGCGATGTGAGCACCAGGGACCCAAACCCCTCCTGGGTATCAGCCCAGGCTTGACACCTCTCCAGAGGCTTTCTGGTGCCCAGAGGAGAGGCATCATCTCAATCCCCATCCCAGAAAGGTGCCAGTCTGGGCAGCACCCTGCAAAGAGCAAGAGCAAGGAATGACAGCACCAGCTGCTGCTATGTCTCATGTCCCTGCTGCATAGGACAGCCAGGTTCCTCCTTTCCTCTGCCCAGGGACCTCCAGCCCCACTGATATCTTTGCCACTCACCTCCTTCTGCACCATCCTGGAGGCAAGGATCTTCTCAATTATATTGGCATCATCCTCAGGAGGCTCCTGGGGACAGGAGAGCAGAGAGTTTTCCTGGCTCCTGGTGTGCCTTGGCCTCTGGCAGCCTCCCAGCCCAGGGCAGCTGCTCCCTCCTCTCCCAGCCCACCCGCAGGGCAGGGAAAGCTGCACTCAGGGAACTCTACTTGGGTGTGAGGGTGCAGGTGCTGCCAGTCCAGCTGCACTCACCCTCTGCTTGTGTGCCCAGACCATTAAGGCCACAGCACTGTTGTGTTTTGATGTGCAGGTCCTTCTAGCTCACTCAGGGCAGCCAGAAACAGAGCAAGTCTCCCAGAAAAAAGGAGGGAGCTTGGGTGTTTCTGCCCCGAGCCTCAAGGAAGGAAATAAGTGCACATCTCCTGCTCCCAAACACTCTCCATGACAGATCTCTGACTTGCCTTGGCACTTATACAACCCTATAGTGCTGGATGGCTCCAAGGCTGCCAGGCCCTGCCACAGGCATCCTCCATCACTGCTGCCTTGTCCATGTCCTGTGTCCACGGACAACAGCACCTCAGCCCCACCACTGTCCACGCAGCTCTTCCTGGAAAGCTCAAACTGCCACCTCCTTCCCTCTAGAGGCTTCAGCTCTGCCATGAGGAAGTCACCCATGAGGCCACAGAAACCTTCTGCTGCCACCCAGGGCCCACTCCCTCAGGCACAGCACACGAACTTTGCTGGAGCTGGTCCCAGCACTGTCCTGCTTCCAGCCTGGAGACAGGAGGCACAGGGCAGGTGGGGAGGTGGAGGCTCTCTCAGATACATGCCATGGCAGGACCAGCCCTGCCAAACACCAAGGGACAAGAGAGCCTGGCTTGTGCCTGTCTGCACTGTGGCAGGGGAGCACAGAAAGATTAAGGACAGAGGACAGGCAGCAAGAACGTGGAGCTGGCTTGAGCATGAGAAATATTAGTTGTGCCCTGGCTGGGAAACAGGCAGCAGAGGAAGAGCAAAGTGCAGAAAAGGAAGGAGCAGGACTCTGTTGATCTCTCTTATTCTCCTTCAGGTGGGTGGAGGCAGTCTGGTCCAAGGCAAAGCAGCCCAGAGATTGTCCCTCTGCAGACTAGAAAGACCACTCCCAGAAAGGCACAGGGCAGGCTGAGGAGGGATAGGCAGCCAGGGCACCCCACACTGCTCACCCAGCAGGGTCTGGGGCAGGCAAAGCTGTGCCCAGGCTGCAGCAGCCCCTGTGCCCCAGCCCTCAGCCCACCAATGCTTCAGCATCCCCTGTGCTATGGGGAAGGACACTGGACCCAGTATGGCAAGACAGAGGTCAGGATGACAGCAGCTCTGCCTGGGCCCCTCAGCTCCAGTCCCATGGCCTGGAGGGGGATTTCTGCCCTATTTGGGGAGCTCTGCCCCATGCCAGGGTAACAGGGCCAAGGGGAGCACACAGAGATGCTCCCACTGCAGCCACTCTCCAGTGCCTGTCACCCCAGGCCCAGGCATCCGCCCTGGCACTGCTGGGCTCCAGCTTGACCCTGGCCACACAGGGTTTGTGTGGACCTGGCTATAGCCCCAGAAGAAGTCAAGATAGAGGAAGAGTTTGACGTGGTAGATGAGGATTGGGTTAGGGATCAGTTGAGTAATCTGGACATCCATAAATCAATGGGTCCGGGTGGAATGCACCCAAGGGTGCTGAGGGAGCTGGTGGAGGTCATTGCTAGGCCACTCTCCATCATCTTCAGTAAGTCATGGGCAACAGGAGAGGTGCCTGAGGACTGGAGGACAGCAAATGTCACTCCAGTCTACAAGAAGGGCAAGAAGGAGGACCCGGGTAACTATAGACCGGTCAGCCTCACCTCCATCCCTGGAAAGGTGATGGAACAACTTGTTCTTGGCACTATCTCCAGGCACATCAAGGACATGGGGGTCATCGAGAGCAGTCAACATGGTTTTATCAAGGGTAAATCATGTTTGACTAACCTCATAGCCTTCTATGAGGAAATTACTAGGTGGATAGATGATGGTAGAGCGGTAGATGTGGTTTATCTTGATTTCAGTAAAGCATTTGACACCGTCTCCCACAGCATCCTTGTAGAAAAGTTGATCAGGTATGGGTTTGGTGACCAGGAAGTGAGGTGGATTAGGAACTGGTTGAAAGGAAGGAGTCAGAGAGTTGTAGTCAATGGGGCAGAATCTGGTTGGAGGTGTGTGACTAGTGGAGTCCCACAGGGGTCGGTACTGGGACCTGTGGAGTCTCCCTCACTGGAGACATTCAAAACCCACCTGGATGAGTTCCTGTGTGATGTACTCTAGGTGACCCTGTTCTGGCAGGGGGGTTGGACTAGATGATCTCTCGAGGTCCCTTCCAGCCCCTAAGATTCTATGATTCTATGATTCTAGAGGGGCACAGTGCTGCCACTGCAGCCACTTCCAGCACCCCACAGCCGGGAGCTCCCAGATTACACAGGCAGGGGGCTGCCAGAGGAGCCCTGCACTGTCCCTGTGAGCTGCTGGGGAATGTAGGGCCAGGATCCAGGGGAAAAGCTGCAAGTCCAGACCATGGGGAGAGCAGCCTGAACCCTCAGCACTCCCATCTTTCCCTGCTTGGTCAGTTCTGACCCTGGGAGCAGCCATGGCCAGGCCTGGTTAAGGCTGCTGGCAGGAGCCTGGAGAAGCCACCCAGCAGAGAGCCTTGCTGCTGTCAGACACCAGCCTTAATAATTCCTCTGGAGCAGGACAAACTGAGATGGAAGGCCAGGACTAAAAGGAGAGCAGGGTGGCAGCATGGACACATGCCAAAGGCAGCCCATTCCCACCTGCTGTTTTGAAAACCTCCCTCAGAGTGCTCACTGCCAGGAGTCTAGCTGGGCCACGGCCCCAGCAGCAGCTGAAGCAGCACTGGCAGCACCTCCCTGGGCACGTGCAGCCCCGTGGGACAGGCAGGGAGCCTCCAGCCAGGCCTTATTTACTGGCCTAACCACAGAGCTGACTAACACCCACAGCAAAGCCTTGTGAAGAGAAGATTAGAGAGGGACACTATGAAAACAATTAGTGACCATTATTAATATCTAGTACTTTTGTTAGGGACCACAGAGAAGGAGTGAGATGCAAAATTAACACACCCAGAGCTGCAGGAAGGAGCTGCCAGTACCCACCAGGAGCCAGTGCTGAAACAGTGGGCAGAGAAGGCAGGGCAGCCAGGCCTGACCTGCAGGGACACTGGTCAGTCCCTGCCAAACTTCCCAGGTCCCACCATGCTGCCCAGTGGGTCAGCTTGGCTGGCAAGTGCCAGGCTGGGCATCTCTACACTCCAAGGCACTGATGGAGAGCAGCAATGTGGGCAGAAAACAATGACCTGGCACCTAAAAAACCCTTGACTGGCAGAGCCAAAACAACACCTAACATTATGGACAGGAGCCAAATGTGGGCACGGGCAATGGGTGGGTCATGCCTTCAGGAACATGTCCAACTACATGACATGTTCCAGAGGCCTTTATCTCCAAGCAGGAGGGGGGACTGTTGGACCTGCATGCCTCGAGCCATCCCTGTGTGCATTCACAGGCCCTGTGAAGCCAGCCTGCCCCCTCCCAGGCAGGCACACTCTCTTCCCATCCTTGTGCTGGGATCCCCCACTTCCTCAAACCTCAGCACTGACATCCTTGGGACACCCTGTGGGAGGCAGCAGGCCCTGATGCCCCCGTCCCACACCCAGCCCTACCTCTGCCTGCCATGCCAGAGTAGAGGCAGAGAGTGCAGAGGTTCGCCCAGCTCCCAGCACGGCTATTGTCTCGCCATCATCATCCACCACCTTGAAATCCAGGTCCTCGTTGTACTTCCTCCTCTTCACTTGCCGTCCTGAGCGACGTTTCTGTGTGTGGGATGAAAGCGGCAGTGATGGAGGAGATGGGCAGACCAAGCACCTCCTCCTTACTTGAGCAGAGAAAGCCCCAGGGCTGCCTGATCGCCAGCCCAGCCCCTGCCCCAGTGGGATGGAGGTGCTGGCAAGAACAGGCAGCTCTTTGAGGTAAAACCACAGTACTGAGGTGTCCATCAAAGCCTGACCCACACAGCCCCAACAGCTGCTCAAGCAGAGAAACCCTGCAGAGACATGCGCAGCTCCTCAGAGTTTCACAGCCTTGAGGGGACAAGCTTCCTTCCCATGCTGTGCTGGGAACAGGGAGCTGCCAGGAGTCATGGAGGAGAGGGAAACTCAAGGTTGAGGGACATGTAGTCCCCAGGGCAGCAGCGTGTACCCAACCCAGGGACACCAGGGGTGGCTCCCCTCCAGGGCCAGGGGCTACCAGCCACACTGCTCAACATGCTCTCTGGTTGCTGCACTCCAGGTCTCAGCTCTTCCCCCCTGAGGGGAGACCTTATTGCCCTCTAGAGCTGCCTGAAAGGAGATTTCATGAAATGGGGTTGGTCTCTTCTCCAATGTACTCAGTGACAGGACAAGAGCAAAAGGCCTCAAGATGCAGCAGGGGAGGTTTAGATTGATAATTAGGAACAATTTCTTTACTGAAAGAGTGGCCAGGCATTGGAACAGGCTGCCCTGTTTAGCTGGCATGGTGGTGTTGGGTTGATGGTTGGACTTGAAGATGTTAGAGGTCTCTTCCAACCTTAATGACTCTGTGATTTCCCCCCTTGGCAGCCAGCCCAGGGCTTTGGACATACCTGGCTGTCAGCTGACTCCGCAGACTCCTCTGGGCTCTGCACTGATGGACTGAGAAGATCCTGATCCAAATCCAAACTGTCCACTGGTATCTCATTTTTCCTCTTCCCCTTCTTTTTTTTCTCCACAGGGGTGTCTTTGCTGCCAAGACAGAGTGACAGTTAATTTGGTCCTAGGGATCCCGGGAGAGAGCCAGCAGGCACACACACAGGGCTCTGCTCCCACTGGATCACCCAGCTAAAGCTCCTGGGGCCTCTCTCAGCTCTGGGGATCCCCCACCACTGATGCTCACAAATCACCATCAAGTGTTTCTCTCCCCAGTTCCAGTACATTGGGATGAAAGGGTCCACCTACCCCAGCCAGGTGTGGGGCAGAGAAGGGCCAGGGGCTTCCCCCAGCCAGGACACAACCCCCCAGGGGCTGCAGGAGATGGGGTTCAGCTCACAGCCAGTCCTCACTGCTCCTTCAGCATGGGGAGCCTGGACACATGAGGTCAGGATGCCCTGGATAGTGGCTCAGGGGTAGGGAGGGTTTGGGAGGAACCGGGTCAGCCTCTCCTCTCCAGGCAGGATGACCCCTTCCTTGGACCCTGAGGTGCCCACTGTGAAGGTCCTGCACCAGAGTGTAACAGCCTCTGCTGGGGAGACCAAGATGGGGACCTAAGTCCAGTGCAGGCACAAGGAGGATCCCCCTCCTGCCAACCCCAGCAAGCCAGGCCAGTGAGGTGCCAGCTCTGAGCAGAGCACTCGCCAACACATCCTGTTCCAATTAAAAGTCAGGAGTTCAGCAGCTCCAGAGACAACCCATGTGCTGGCACCCTGGGGACAAACCTTCTAGTCCAGTCTGAGAAGCTCTGGCCATCCTGCCCGCTACCTCCCACATGTGCAGCAGAGCCCTGCTAGACCCTGGTAAATCTTCACACAAGCACTGAGGCAGAAGCTGCTTCAGCTCATGGTTTGTCTTCCCTGAGCCACAGCACCGAGTGCCCTGCCCAGGTGGCAGCTGAGCAGATGTCAGCCTCTGCCTCTGGCCAGAGGGAGTTAAGCCCCATGATCGCCACAAAAACAGGAAGGATGCAGGTCCCAAACTCCCACCATGGTGGCCCCTGCTGCCTCCAAGGGCTCTGTGCCACCAGGCAACTCTCCTCCAGGCTCAGGCTGTGGAGGGGATTTGGGCCCTGCTTCCAATGAATCCCAACACCTTCCTGCAAACATCAAGGGTGCAAAGACACAGCCCAGACCCAAGGGATGCTACTGGGATCAGGGTCCCCCGGTTGCCCACGGCACCCAGCACCCACCACAACCTGCCTATGCAAGGGAATGTGCCCAGGAAGTGCCAGGGTAAGAAACAACCACTCCCAGTGTGTCCCACCCTCTGCAAGGAATGCTGCTAAGGGAAAGATGTCCCAGAGCTGGTGCCTGTCCCTGGGCTGAGCAGCATCCCCTTCCTCACCCACAGCCCCACCACCTCCCCTGCCACATCCCAGACCTGCAGAGTGGCAGATGTAGGGCCAGGTTCAAAGCCATGTTGAGGTTTCACCCTTGTTTCATGTGAAAAATTCCTGCTTGCCTGCGACTGGCAAAAAACAAGCAGTTAAAAATCTGCTGTTCTGGCCAAAAATGCCCTGGCCAGGCACCTGCACCTCAGTTAGAGGCCCTGGAAACATGCTGCGAGCGTGGCCTCCACCCAGGCAATAACTCCCAAGATATTGATTTGTAAGTCGCAATTAACAACTGCTTCATTCATGAACCAGTAGTTGGCTATGATTAGAAATAATTTAGAAGAAATTATGACACCATTATCTGCCACTTAGAGGGCTCCCAGCAATCATTTCATCCACACAATGGGTTTCTCCTGCTCGCCTCTCCCTCCCCGCACTGCCAGGCGCCCAGACCGCCTCCCCACTTCTGTCCCAGGCAGTGGGCAGAGGGACACACACAGCCCTGTTCCCTGCAGAGCTTCCACCTTGACACCCACGGGTGTCTCCACCCATGGCTGTTCCTCCTGTGGGTGGGTTTGCTGGTGGCTGAGGCCAAGGCAACAGTTCAAGAAGAGGCTCGAAGAGGGGCTTATGGAGCAGGGGCAGGTGGAAGGAGAACCCAAAGGCTGGACTTGCCAAGCAGCAGAGGTGGCCCTGGGTCCTCCTGGAATATGCAAGTGAGCAGGAGGAAGCACCATGAGCTCAGGCTCTACTGGACAGGGCATCAGGATATCTCAGAGCTTTGTGGCATTCCCAAACTCCCACACATGGTTTCTTCTGGCTGCACAATATATTTCAGAGTTATATTAGGTCTTTTTTGCATGAAGAGACCTCTTCACCAGGGCTCTGCAGGCTGGTCCCCAGCACAGCAAGCCGCACTCCTGGAACCCCCAGGCCCTGCTGCCCCTTTGCAGAAGGGACTGGGATCTCCAGCTCAGCAGCTGGGATTGCCCCACCACAATCTCCATATTTGGCAGAGTCACCTCCCTGCAGCTACCCCTGGGCAGATGACACTGCCAGGGGCTGCTTTCAGCACCCTGTAAAGGCACTGCTGGCAGCAGAGGGACCTGCCAGGAGGGAAAAGAGCTCTTGGACAAGAGCCACAGGTGCCTGCAGAAGCCCAAGCCTCCACAGTCTGCTCTCCCCCAGGTTTCCTGTGCTTTGGTCTGGTTCCAAAGGTCCCACTGGAGGGCTGGACCTCTGTGAACAGCCCACATAGCAGTTTCCTACTGGTGGAGAAAAGGTAGCATCAGGGAAAACTGCTGTCTGTATCCTTCATCCCAGGATCCACCTCGCTGCCCAGTGCTACCTTCACACAGGCTTCACCTTTCCCTGCCTTGTCTGCAGCCCCTCTTCTTCCCTCTCCACCTCCAGCCTCTCCACTGCAGCATTCCTCGGGGTCTTGAGGAGCCCTTCTCTCACCCTCAGCACTGTCTGCTTGATCTGTCCATTCCCACTGCTTGGGCTCACCAGCCCAGGGGTCTTGGCATCTTGGTGTGCAGAGCCCCAGGGTAGAGGAAGACCAGCAGTGACAGCATCACACAGCTCTGGGACCTGCTGGGGACACAGTGCCCTGCTGAGCTCTCTGCCAGCCTGGGGTGGGAGCTTTGCTGGCCCACAGCCTCTCCTGGCAACCACCAGCCCATGTGAACGTCACTAATGGCCTCTCTGGTGCCAACTCCACAGCCATGGCCTCTCCAGGATCCAGCTGCCAGGAAGCTTCAGAGGAGCAGGGCTGGGGAAGACCCAGGACTCAGTCCTCAACCTGCACATGTCCTGTGGGAAGCCACGGTGGGGGGGATGTGGGCAGATCCCACAGACCCTGGGACACCCGTTCTAGTGACCATTTCCAGGAAAGTGTCCTCAAGAAGCTCTACCAAACTTCTGTTTTCTAACAGAGAAATGCTTTGCTGAGAAATTCCCATCCGGCTCCAGTACTAATTCCATTTACAGTAGAAATATATTAATCCTATGGATTATTTACAGCACATGAGGAGGACCCAGACAGGCCTCTTTGTACAGGACTCCCCAAAGCCACTTATTCTCACCAGTCCATGACACTAAAAGAAATTATGTTGGTGCTGTTGAGACTTGCTCTGCTATCTGCACACATTCCCAATTAAAAATAAATCAAAGCTAATAAATTAGAGCATCTGGCCAATCAGCCTGTTGATTAAAAGGATGAGGAACCACTGGAGGTGGTGGCTT
This sequence comes from Chaetura pelagica, assembly GCF_000747805.2. Lineage (NCBI taxonomy): Eukaryota > Metazoa > Chordata > Aves > Apodiformes > Apodidae > Chaetura > Chaetura pelagica. Next base: position 156,293 of record NW_009952909.1, on the reverse strand, counting down.
TGGGCTGTGCTCAGGCCTCCCTGCTGCTGGCCACAGCTGCCAGCACAGCTCCACAGCAGCAAGGGAGGGACAAGTCCTGCTGCCCAGGAGAGGCAGAGGAGATGCCAGGTGCTCCACCATCCTCCCAGGCCTGAGGGGAGGCAGGCTGCTGGCTCCCAGATGTGTGGGTCCCTCACGTGGACAGACAGCCCAGGGTCAGGTTCCTCTCACTCACACACTCTCTGTCCAGGCCCCAGCACAGGTATGACAGGCCCTCAGTGCCACATCACCACTCTGTCCTGGGGACACCTCCCTATGGTCCCTCTGCACACTCCGGGACACTTGGCACGAAGGCCAGGCCAAGGAGAGACCAAGACTCTTTGGTCGTCTTCTGGATATGGGGTCTTGCAGGTCCTCATCCCCAAATGGGCAACCATGTGTCCTGTCCCTGCATGGCTGGAGAGCTCATCCCAGCCTCCCAAGCAGCTTGTCCAGCAGGAGGAACCTGCACACCTTGCAATGTGGTGGCCCAGCACAGCTCTCAGAGCCAAAGCTCCTGTGAGCCCACAGCCCCATCCACACCAGGCACAGAGACCAGGTCACACCACCACCTACCTGTTCTTCTTGGGTCTTGCTCTGGGGGCAGGCTCAGAGCTGCTCTTCTTCTCTTTAGGCTCCTTGGGGGCTTTGGGTTCCCGAGGTTTCCGAGGCTTCTTGGTCACCTCTCTCTGCTTGGGTTCCTTCGGCTTCTTGGGCTCCTTAGCCTTTTTAGGCTCTTTTGGTTCTTTAGGCTCTCTCCTCCTCTTTGGTTTCACCTCCACAGCTGCTTTGTCTCCCCCTTCCTGCTCTCCCAGATCCTTTTTCTTCCGTTTCTTCTTCACCCCCATGCCTCCACCCCCACTGTCCTGCATCCCGTTCTGGGTGCTCGTCCGCTTCTGGGGGGCCCCGTTGGGCTCCTCCTCTGGGCACTGGCACTGGCCACTTGTGTTCGTGGCTGTCAGTGTCACCTGCTGGGGCACCTCGTCCTGCTCCTTGCTGCTGCCAAAGGGATCCTGCACCTTGCACTCCCAGGCATCCGACATCGGGGAGCGGCTCAGCGCTTTTAAGCTTGGCGGCTGCAGAGAGAGCAGAAAGGTGGGTGAAGCAAATGCCACATGTGGCCACAGCAGGTGCTCCTGGGGGACCTGCAGCCCCAGCCGGGCTCCAATCACCCACCTAGAGCACTGGGGTGATATATGGGGGACTACGGCCAACAGCCACCGCGTGTAGACACAGCCCAAAGGGAAGGAGCCCCCTGCCCACCAAAGGCTGATGGGTCAGAGGGCTTCTGGTTGCCTCCCAGGCCACATGGGTCCAGAGTGGAGGCAGCTGGTCCCTCTGCTGTGCCCCAGGCACAGCCCTGCCTTTGATCACACCCTCCTCACCCCATTCTGCTGAGACCCAAAGTGACTACACACCCAGGCTACCTCCTGCCCATTGCTCAGAGCCAGGGACTGTCCCGGCAGGGCAAGGAGAGGGAATTAGGGATGCCTTGTAGCCTCTGACAGCAAGAAGCAGGGCTCCAGGTCCATTTGGGGCAGAAGATGTGGGCTAGATCAGCACCTTCCCCAGGAGCCACTGAGAGCTGGGGCAGTGCGGCTGAGGCTGGGAAGCTGGTCCTGCAGACTGGTGCTTGGTGGCTGTGCCACAAGACATGGATGAGCCCCTGCCAGGCCTGGAGGAGACAGCGCCTTAAAGGGAAGCTGTGGAGTGGCTGGTGAACGGCCCAGGCAGTGTCACACCTGTGGGGACGGTGGCAGTGCTCGCACCAGCACCCCATGCCCACAGCTGCCCCAGGCCAGGGCTGCTGGTTCCTTCATAAGTCACTTCCCTGGTGCTGAGGTGCCAGAGCCTCCATCAGCAATGCCCAGCCCCACGGACCCCCAGAGCCACCCAGCTCCTCACACACCCCAGAGCTGTGGGAGAGAATGTAAATATTTACATCCTACAGGCTGAGGATCAGACTCTGGGGTGGTCTAGGTGCAGGGTACTCTGTGTGCTCAGATTTCTGATTTAGATTAGATGGAAGCATTAAGTGAAACAGGCTGTAAGGGGGAAAAGAGTCCCAGTGCCCCTGCAGCCACCCACGAGTGGAGCTGGCACACCTGGCAGGCTGCACTGGCATTGCAGCCACCTCCAACACTCTGCCCTGGCCCCAGCTGCCAACCTGCTCCAGCCAGCTGGGACAGGGACAGCAACCATCCCACCACATGGACAAGCCATCAAAGTGCACCCCAGCAATTAAGGGGAACCTCCTCTGGGCCAGGAGAAAATCAGCTGCTGCCTCAGAGCCCACAGGCTGAGCACCAGGATCAGTTCCAGCCTTTGCATTCCTCAGATCTTGCAAGCTGGGGATCAGCCGGAACAGTTTACTGGATTAGCTACAAAGCTCACAGACCCCCAAGAGCCTGGATCTCCTTTTGCTTCTGTGCTGAACAGCAGCCAAATGCAGACACCAGATGGAAAGCAAATCTTCAGCATCCTTGCCCAGCAGGAGGGTGAACTACTCCTTCCCAGCCACAGCTTGTAGTCCTGAGTCTTACAAGTGGCAGACCCCCCAAGGAGCAGCAGGTCTGGGTACCTCAACTCTGGTGCTGTTCAAGAGCACGTGATGTCACCTACCCTGCCCGAGAGGGGACACTGTGTTCCCTGGCTCACCCACAGGGCTGGACCAGGACTGGGCTGGGAGTGGTGCTGAGTGCCTGGAGCAGCTCTGTCCCCAACAGCTGTGCCTGGAGGAGCTGAGCCACAAAAGGAGGCCTGGGGATGTAGGCCCCTCTTGTTGGGTACATCAGCAATTCCCAGTAAACCAGCATGGATCAGGGAGTGCTGAAACTACCTAATGATTTCTACCACCATACACCAGCCAAGTGGTCCAAAGCCTCCCTCTACCCCATCTGCTGTCTGCACCTACAGCTCCAGCTCAGGCTGTGGAGCCCAGGCAGGTCCCACTCCTCACTAGCATGTGCATGGTTCAGCATTTTCATGTGGGACAGGCTGGCAGAGCTGTGGGGAGAGAGGCCCCACACCACACCCCCGTGTGGGGTCTGCCTCCTGCTTGCATTGTGCTGCTCAGGGAGATCACAAAGTGCATTTTGGTGATTGCTGATGAGGACCTGCCACAAGCCCTGCTGCAACAGAAAGTTGAACACTTAATAGAGACAACCAGAAGCTGCCAGGTTTGTGAAAACTCAAGCAATCCTTCTGCTCCTCCTGCATCAACCCCTGGTTGCCAATAGCCTCTCCAACCTCTAGATAAGCCCACCATGGCGTGAGCACAGACGTGTCCACCCCAGCACACCTCCCAGGCAGCACTGCAGGCCCCCATGCCCATGCTTTGCCATGGGATGCTCTGTGGCCACCAGACGTCACCATGTTCAGGAAGCAGTGTTGGTACCAGGAAGCAGCACTTGCCTCCAGCTGGAGCAGACAGGAGCTTCACAGGCCCTGCCATGAAAGCGCCATCAAACACCAGCCTGTGGGACCAAGCAGCTCATGGCCAGGGCCTGCACAGGCAGCAGAAGCACCGAGGGGCAGGGGAACCAGGCCTCTCCACATCAACAACTGTAGCCAAGGTACTGCCAGCCCCAGAAACCCTTCTGCACCCGTGGCTGCTTTGTCTTGAAGGGACCGGCTCCATGTCACACTCCTACAAGTCCCCAGCAAGCTCCTGCCATCCACACAGGACTGTGCTGCCAAGGACAAATCTACAGTCAGGGTTCAACACTTTGCTGTGAGCCAGGGAATGGGCTTTTCCTACTTCCCCTTGATGAGGTTCAGTTTTTCCTGGCTTCTGGTCAACAGGAACAGCCTGAGAAAGCAGTGCCAGTGAGAGTTCAATACTTTGCTGTGAGCCAGGGAATGGGCTTTTCCTACTTCCCCTTGATGAGGTTCAGTTTTTCCTGGCTTCTGGTCAACAGGAACAGCCTGAGAAAGCAGTGCCAGTGTTATCTCTGCTCTCTGCTCCTGGGGCAGCCTGGCCAGCCCTTTGCAGCAGGCAGGAGCTCACTGGACCCTCACAGCTGGTGCCAGAGCATCAGCTGCTGCTTCTGTGCCACAGGGAACCACCACCTCTGCTTCCAAAGGGTGAGGGGCTGAGAGGCCCATGTCACACTGATAGAGACAGAGCACCACAGGAAGCTCTGCAGCAGCATCAGCCTCCAGCCTGAGTGGCCTGAGACATGTCTCCACAAGCCATCAGGCTGCCCCTGGCTTTGCCCAGGCTCTCAGCCACCACGTCTGC
>NW_009952909.1:91850-132738 GCF_000747805.2 Chaetura pelagica | reverse complement strand
CCAGCCAAGGGCCACTCCAGGCCAGTGCTCTGACCCTGGCGGGGGCAGCGTGGGGCAGGGAGGGCAGCGTGGGGCGGGGTGGGCAGCGTGGGGCAGGGTGGGCAGCCTGCTCTGCCTCCCTTTCTTGCTGTGGCTCAGGGGCTCCAGCACCAGGACTACAGCCAGATGATGGAACAGCCCCATGAACCCACCCATAACCACAGGTGCCAAAGCACCCAGTGCCATTCAGCACCACATACTGGCAGGGTATGGGGAAAACTCACTGATTTTGTTCACATCATGCTGCCCTCCTAAGTGGCTTCTAGTCCCCAAGGTGTGAGGGTACAAAGGAGGGTCTTCTTGTCACTGCTCTGCCCCATTCACTGTTTTGCTGTTACCCATAACACCCTTCCCTTGGAGAGCTCCTCTGGCCCAGGTAAGGTGCAGGTGACAAGTCACCCTCTCCTTGCAGGTGAGCCAGGCCAGCTCTCAGACCATCTGCTTTATCCTTCTCTGCACTTTTTCTAACCCCATCAGCTTTGGGGTGCCAGTCCCAGAGGTACCACAGAGCAGCAGGGCGGTTTTTGCTCTGTTCTTTCTGAATCACTAAACAGCCCTCTGGGACAACCTGTAGGAAGATGCCAACCTCTCTGTCAGGGTTTTACAGTCTCCTCCAGGAGCAGGGACAGCCCCAAGTGAAGACACACACATAGCTGATTCCCTCATACACATTAAATGGCACACATTAAGAATTTTCTTCAACTCTTCAGACTTCCATTCTAGCATCTCAGCTGACTGCAGGAACCACCTGGTGTCTCCCCCTGCTCTGTGCTGTGAAAGTAGAGACATCTTTCCTCTGCTTTGTTTCCTGTTCTTTAGGCAGTCACTAATTCACAGAAAGATTTCTTATCAGGAAAATGGTTAACTTCTTTATAAATGTAGAATCACAGAATCCTCCGGCCTGTGAAACACCCAGTCCGCCCCTTCTGAGCCCCTGCGGGGTCGGTGCCGCCCCCACCTCCCCGGGCAGCCCGTTCCAAGGCCTTCATACCCATCTGAACCCCCCTGGTGCAGCCTGACCCCATCTCCTCTTGTCCTGTTGCTGGTGACCAGGGAGAAGAGCCCAACACCCACCTCACCACAACCTCCTCTCAAGTAGTTGCACAGAGCAATGAGGTCTCCCCTCTCCAGGCTGAACAGCCCCAGCTCAGCCTCTCCTCATCAGACCTGTTCTCCAGACCCCTCATCAGCCTGGTTGCCCTTCTCTGCCCTCTCTCCAGCACCTCCATGTCCTTCCTATCCTGTGGTGCCCAAACCTGCCCCCAGTGCTCGAGGTGCAGCCCCACCAAGGCTGAGCAGAGGGGCAGGATCACCTCCCTGGTGCTGCTGGTCACACTGTTCCTGATGCAGGCCAGGGGGGTGCTGACCTTCTTGGCCACCTGGGCACACACTGGCTCATGTTCAGCTGCTGTCAGTCAGCACCCCCAGGTCCCTCTGCTGGGCAGCTCTCCAGCCACTCCTCCCCAGGCCTGCAGTGCTGCTTGTTGTGGCCAAAGATCCAACATTTGGCCTTATTGAAACTCATGCCATTGGCCTTGGCCCAACTGTCAAGCCTGTCTAGATCTCTCTGCCTCAAGCAGATCTCCTCCCTGCCCTCAAGCAGATTGACACTTCCAGCCATCTTAGCATGGTGAGAAACTTTCCCAGTAGTCATTTGGGAGCCCCTGAGCACTGTACCAGCCCAGAACAACCTCATCCTTGTGATCTGGCTACCTTTAAAACTCCCAGCAGATTGCAAGGGCCAATTTTGCTTTACAAAAGCCACGCTGACTATTCTCCAGTGTGGTATTTTCATAGATGAAGTGTTTATAGTTGCTAATGATTTACCTAATACCCAAGTAAACCTGTTGGCCTTTAATTTCACATTAACTCACCTCCCTTTCCATCGACGTGGCCCTGATGGGCGATGGACCCTAACACTATTTATTAGCAATTCCAACATCTCATCAGTATCCTTTACAAAGCCAGAGTAAATACCTTCAAAGGCTGGTGGGTTGTGTTATTTTGCTCAAAAATATCTTTATCAAACCCTTTAATTTAAGGGCAACTCTCTGATGTGACTGGCATGATGTGCTCTGGGCTGGGAGCCTTCCTGACCAAGCTGTTCTGCCAATGCCCCATTTCCATGAGCACTCACTTGAAACCTAAACCACTCTTTTACATCGTGACTCCTCTTAAAAGTCTTTTTAGTCCTGAGATTTTTGGGAAAAAAGAAATATTGGACATTGTGTCTTAAGTAGTGTGGACCATCTTTTGGACCATCTTTTTAGTCCTGTCTTTTTATGGGTTTATCCTTAGAGCTGGGCCTCAGTACTGTAACTCAACTGGCTTTTTTGGTGATGATTTTACATTTTCAGATTACACTTTCAAGTAACATTTGTACATTTTTTTTATTCCCAGGGGAATCTTCTATACATTCCATTTCTTACTGGAAAGCAGATCCCTCAGCAACAGCTGGAGCATGAAGTCTTGTCCCATGTGTCTAACCACTGCCAAAGAGAAGGTCAGGGAATAGAAGAATGTTTAAAACCTCCCTGGAGAGCCATGAAGGCTACCAGAGAGCCCTTATAATTGCATGACCCCATCAGAGGGGAAAGTCAAGGTTAGGGTGGGCTTTAATGGTGTATTTTCTTAGCTTAAAACTGTTTCATTTTGTTTAGAGTCTCAATTTGACTTGACTTGCCAGTTTTTGTTCAGGACTTAAGAAAAGGGAAAACACCACCTGGAAATGGCAGGTAAAGTGGCTCCTGCCCCTGCTCCTTGATGGGCTCCCTCCCAAACATGAGATGCAGTAACTGCCCCAGCCAGTGAGGGTCATGCAGCTCCCCTGACCTTCCCCAAGCCCTCCAGCAAAGAGCAGAGCTGGGTTGCCCACACATGTGCAGGGAGTCAGAAGTCATGAAGTTCAGCAGCACCTTTCCCATCACTGCCCAGAGCATGGTCCAGGCCAGGGCCAGCAGGACTGTCTGAGATCTGAGCCTGCAAAAGGACCAGCAGAGAGGAGGAACAAGGGGAAAAAGCAACTGCAAAGAGAAGGTGGGGGAGGAAGAGGGGAAAGGACAGCTAGCACAGGGGGCCAGGATGACACTAGGGTGTTATGGGATGAGAGTCCTAAGAAGCAGTGAGAATGGAAAACAGCAGACAGCTGTGGGTGAAGACAAGAGAAAACTGGTCCCAAGCACGTGGGAGAGGTACAGGAAGAAGAGTCAGTCTTGGCTGGATCACAGAATCACAGAATCTTAGAGGTTAGAACAGACCTCAAAAGAACACCCAGCCCAACCCCCCTGCCAGAGCAGGGTCACCCAGAGCACATCACACAGGAACGTGTCCAGGCGGGTTTGAATGTCTCCAGCGAAGGAGACTCCACAACCTCTCTGGGCAGCCTGTTCCAGGGCTCTGTCACTCTCACAGGAAAGAAGTTTTTTCTGATGTTTATGTGGAACCTCCTATGTTCCAGTTTGCACCCATTGCCCCTTGTCCTGTCACTGGACATCACTGAACAAAGCCTGGCTCTGTCCTCCAGACACTCACCCTTAACGTATTTGTAAACACTGATGAGGTGGCCCCTCAGTCTCTTCTCCAAGCTCAAGAGACCCAGCTCCTTCAGCCTTTCCTCATCAGGGCGATGTTCCCCTCCCTTCATCATCTTTGTGGCTCTGCCCTGGACTCTTCCAAGCAGGTCTTTGTCCTTGAACTGCAGAAGATCCTGCACCTTGTGCCCAGTCAGGAGGAAATCATCACACAGCTAGAGCCCAACTTCCTCCATGGCTTGTGAGACCAAACCACCTTCCCTGCTGCTGGTGCTCCTGGGTTCCCACCCCATGGCTGGACAGCCATGTAAAGGTGGGTCTGATGATCCCGCTTCCACACTCACCACACCATACCTGGAAAGGCAGGAGCAGGGAGAGGCTCTCCTGTGCCCAGGTGGCAGCAGTCATAGGCCAGCACTGCAGGGAAGTGTGCTGGGGATAATGTGGACATGACATCAGCTCTGCCAGTGTCGGAGCCTCCTTATCAACCAGCACTGCTCCCCATCTGTACCCTCAGCACCACATGAGTTTGGAGATGGGAAGCAGAAAGGAGAAACAGCCTGATGTCCATCCTGCTGCCCATCCTGTGCCTCAGGGCCCTGCCCTGAGCTCTGTAGGCTTCCTCCCCAGAGCACAACATTCCCAGAAGGACAGAGCTCTGCCACAGACCAGGGTTTGAATGGCAGCTCCACACTGTGAGGAGGCCACAGCCAAGCCTTTCTCATGGTCATTTCCAAGAGCAAAGCCAGCTCCCCTGACTGCCAGGATCAGGTGCCACCCACAGAACAGACTCTTGTATCATGACCAGAGCCAGCAGCAGTGGCCATGCCACATGACATCTTGCAGGCAAGTGCCAGCACCACTCAATCCTTCTTAGCTGCAGGCTGGGTCAGCCCTCCAGGAGAAGCAGCCTTCATAGAAAGCCTGCATTTACATCTAGGGCATGGCTCAAACCTCACAGAGATGCATCCTGTATCCATCCTGTACCACAGGAACCCTGACCGCAGGGGTCACCAAAGGTTTCCATGCCCTTTAGGCAGAGGTCAATGTCCAGGGGCTGCCCAGCACCCCATGGCACTGACTGAAGCCACCAGTCCGAGATGGGCACTGTTCCACTTGCCTGCATCCCGAGGTGAGCTTGCTGGTGGCCACCAGCCCTGCCTATCTGCACAGGCAGTTGCAGAGCCCCACAACAGGAGCAGAGAAGGCAAGTTCTTGCAGACACAACGTTTTGGCAGGCTGTTTAGCCACCCTCTCAGCAGCTGCCATCCCTGCTGGTGGCCTGCACAGCACAGGCTGTTGTGTTCCAGTTGCCGGGTGTCCACACCCCTCATTTCCAGCTCTTCATGCAATGCAGCAGAAGCTAAAAATACCCAAGTGCCACCCTCCGTCATGTCACCGAGCAGGCTCTGCAGTCACCACGGGATGTGTGTGACGGAGGTGGGGCCTGGCTCTGTTCCCGAGACACTCCACCAGGATGCAGCCCTTGACAGCTGTTGCCAGAAAGCTCCATCCCATGACTGAGACAGCCCCAGCAGTGGGCACGTGTGTCCCCACCACCTTGCCACAGGGCATGGAGGGGACAGAGGGCAATGCTGCTGCCCTGGGCTGGCCAGGGTCTCCTCCCCACTTAGCGGGGTGGGAAGGAAGGCAGGGAAGAAGCATGGAAAGAGGAGGGCCCTGCCCTGAGCAGCAGCAAGATGAGGAGCCCTGGGGATCATGGGGGAAGAGCAGGACCTCGCTGTGGGTGCCCTGTGGGAGCAGGACACCATGCAGCTCCCCAGTCTTCTTGCCTTTCATCCTTACCAGAGCAGGTCCACACACACAGCTCAGCAGACCAAAACTCCTCCACACACCCAGAACTCAGTGTCATCACACCTGACAGCCTCATCACAACAGAAGCCCAAGACGGGGCAGGAGCCCACAGACACAGCCTGGGACAGTCACAAGTGCCCTCAGGCCAGGGAGCCCCTGTTCCCCTGCACCAGCTCCCATTGTGGTCAGGACTCTGGTCCAGCCCTAGGGAGCTCTAGTAACAACCCTTGGAAGCATCTGCAGTAGGTGAGACAACAAAGCTCACGTTTCACTTACACAGACCCATACAATCCAGGAAAATCCTTCACTTTATGCAGTGAGGGCTTGAAGCAAAGGCAGGCAGAGCTCCCACAGACAGTCTGGGGGGCCTGCATGTCTCAGTATGTCCCCACAGCAGCCACATGGTGCCCCAGGCTGCTCCCCACTGCCCCTCCACACTCCCAGACACAGGCCACTGGGTACCAGGCCATTCCCACCTCCTCCAAGCCCAGGCTGACAGGTCAGAAGAGCCCTCCAGAAGGCAGGAGTTAAAGAATCATAGGGTTTCCCATCCCCTCCCTCTCCAAGAGGCAAGCAGTGTTGCTCTGCTCTTACAGTCTGTGTAGGATGAGAGCATTTCCAGGGCTGTAGAATAAGGAGATTTACAGGCACAGTGGGATAACTGCATTTATTTTAGTTCAGTATTTCTCAGGTTATCCAACAAGTCAGAGCTTGGCAGAAACAAGCAGAAGACCCTTCAGTGTCCAGGGAGGAGGACACAAATGCAGAGGCAGCCCAGGGAATGTTGCTGCTGAAGCCCTCAAAGAAAAGCCATTGTTTGTCATTGCTCCCTGGGGTAGCTGGGTACCCCATCCCACCTCCACCAGCAGACAAAGAGCCATGGCATGAAGCCTCATAAGTCACGAGGGAAGTGACAGGTTTCATGAGTTAGTCACAGCTTGGTGACAAATCCATCAGATTTTCATGCATTACTAAGGAAGAGTCATGCAAACACAGCCCGTGCCTGTGCTAACAACAGCCCTTCATCTGGAGCACCAGCTGGCAGTGCCCAGCATGCCAAGCCATCCCAATCCATGTGGGAAAGGTGGCACCACTGCAGGGGGCATTGCAGAGAGGAGCTCCTCCCACTGGCAGTGGATGTGGACAGAACAAGACACTTGCTCAGGGCAGCCACAGAATTGGGAAAGGACAGAACACATCCATAACCCATTCCCAAAGGAAGATGACAGCTCTCCTGCCATCCCACACCAATATGAAGGGTGTGAGCACTTTGGCAGCCTTTGCACACATGGACCTGAACCTACACCTACCTGACAACCAAAATGGAGCTTCTGCAGGTGAGAGGCTGGCAGGGAAACACATATGGAAACACATGGTACTTCAGAGTCCTAGGAACCACAATAAGCATCTCATCCTCTCCAGTGATACTGCTCAATGGATTTTTGAAGACAACAGGTCTCCTTTGTGCCTTGAGGTGTGTGTTTACCAGGTGTGTGAGCTTCCAGGCTCCAGTGCCCAGGGGGACATGGAATGGACCTCTTGCTAGTTTTGCCTCCAATGCTGCTCAGCAGGATCTGCAGAGCCTGGCAAAGAGCCACTCACCTCGAAGAGCATCACCCCCTTCACCACATCAATCAGGAACCCAGAGTACCACCAGGAGCCTTGCCTGGCCAGGCTTCCTTCCAAACACTGAACTCACAGCAGCACTTCTGACTGCTGGCCAGACCCTCCTGGGGACACTCCAGCACAGCCCCTGCAGAGCTGGTGACCCCAGGAACACTGCAGCCTGCTCTGTAACATGCTGCGAAGATCATCCTACACTGCTGCTGGTTCAGAGAGCTCAGGAGATGAGCAGCTTGACCCCTACCCCTCCTTGCTCACACTGACTTTATCTCCCTCCCAGACTTTATCTGCAGAGACAGATATACAAAATGCTTCAGCAGATGAGCCCCCTAGAACCTCCAAATGCTGCAGGACAGTTTTGCTGGGCTTAAACCTCACCTTATTTCAGCAATACCACTTCCAGAGCAGCAAAACCTGTTAGATTAGTCCAATGGAATGGTGGGAATTTCCTACCTGGGCTTCACTACCAGAGGAGAGAGATCACTCCCCCAAATCCCAAAGAACCCTGGTCTCTTCCAGGCCCTCCCCCCGTCCCAGCAGGAGTGATTCAGCAGTGCTGGTACACAGGACCTGTCGTGCTCCCCTCCTCCTTCTCACCTTGAGGCTGGCTCTGCTCCTCCACAGCATCTTTAGGACACACTGATAACTCACGACTCCCTAGAGCAGCTGTGCTCGGCACACACACCATCCTGCATGCGCAGTGCTTGGCTGGCTGCAGGCTCCCAGCAGCACACTCGCCCTTCCCAAACCCTCCCCTGCCTTCCTCCTCTCCATTAACCTGCCACCACGGTGTGACCTGCAGCTGCCCTGAGCTGCACAAAGATGCTGCTTCAGGGCTGGCTAGAAGTGGCACCAGCTCGTGCTTTCCGACAGATTTATCCCTTAGCTCAGTGTTCAATTTAATGGTTTCCCATTAAAAGCAGCACAGACACAAATCAGCTCCGGGTGGAGCGGTTTGGTTTGTACCTCCAGCCATATTTCACCCCAGCAGGCAGAGCCAGTCTCCAACCATGTAACAGGCCCCTTCCCCTCATCAGAACACTGATGGTCAGCTTCTTCCTCTGCACATGGATAGTACAAAGACTGGCTCATAAATCTCCTCCAGGAGCAGCAGGTAGTTATGATCCAATGCGGCAATTCAGCGATGGCAGCTTAGTGGGATGGGATTGTTTCTGAGCAAGGGAAGATCCCCCAGCCAAGTTCTCACAGCCCCACAGATGTGATCTCCCCCAGCCTCCCCGCTGGTGTTAGTCCTGGAGCATCATGTTAATAGCAGCAATCACAGCAACCATGCAGGCTTGTTACATGCATGTGATGAGATTCAAACAAGAACTAATACCAGGGACTCTGAGGGAAAAGAAGGGTTGCTCCTCCACAGGGACCAGAAGCAGATCAAGAGCATTTCCATTACTGAAGATAAACCCCACCTTGTTCAATTGCTCACATCAGACTCTAGGCTGCAGCTCAGGTCAAATTTCGACGTGCTGAGCTAAAGCCCTGTCTGGAAATGCAAGGCCCCCTTCCCCCTCCCACCACACATCAACTGCAACAATTAACACACAGGACATGGTCCCCAGGCCTTGCCAGCTAAGTTGCAAGAAGGAGAAAGGGTCACAAACCTGCTTTTCTTTTTTCTGTATTTTCATTATCATCAAATCTGGGATGAATGTTATTTCTGCAAGACACAAAAAAAAAATCACAATAAAGAGACTGGTGGACCTGAGGCACTCCCTCCTTCCACATCTCCCCTCTGTGAGGCGGAGCCAACCCCCGTGCTGCTCACAGCAACAAAGCTGCAGGACTGAAACACTCTCAGGGACAAACTTGGGTACATCTGCCCTGCTGAGCCACGGCAAGGAGCCTGATCACACATCTCCCCACAGCTCGGTGCTACTTGAACCCCACCAGGCAAGACCCACCTCAAAGTCCCAGTCCCAGAATTAAGTGGCACACCTGGGGCTAGTGGAGATGCACACCCCCTCCCCAGAGCCCCAGATCCACCCCAGACACCCCTGAGAGACCTGTTGGATGCTGCCAACCCTGCAGCAGCCAAAGGAAGCAGTAAACAAAGAAGCCTCTGCCAAGCAGTGATGACAGCAGTGAGAGACGCGGAGAGGACGCAGGAGCTCGAGGCGGGCTGTGAGCCCTGCTGCCAGGGAAGAGCTGCTACAGGAATGAGGACAGGACAAGTGAGGAGGGGGAAGAGCCATCCTGGTGGACAGCACCTCCCCAGCAAGGCAAAACAGCCCTCGGGGCAGCGCAGGGGCAGGGCTGGCTGCTCCTGCCCCCCAGCACAGGAAGGAGCTCCTGAGCAGCACTCACCTTGCAGCCACGGGGGGTGGGGGCTGCAGGCAGAAGTGGCTCCCAAGCCACCCCCCACACCAGGCCTGGCCAGGGGGCTGCAGTTTCAAGTCCAGCTCTTCAGAGCAACTTAGTGCCAGAGGCAGAACTGCCTCTGCGACCAGGTCCCCATAGTGTCTCCACCAGAGGAAGGGACCAAGAAGGGAACTGTGGCAATGCAGCACCCCAACAGCTCCCTGGGGTGAAGACTGTTCTTCCAGGCTCCCAGCACCACGGCTCAGCATCCTGCACCCAGTGGCTGTGCTGCAGCTCAGCCAGTGGCACCTTTTATGGTGTCTCGCTCCAATGGCCACAGCTCCCTGCAGGGACTGCTGGAGCAGCTGTGCCTGTACACAGACACGATGCCCAGCACAGCCCCCATGGGTGCCATGGACCCACAGGATGGGGTGGGCTGGCCAGCACAAACACACCTGCTTGGGCCTGATTCCTCTGAGGACTGAGCAGAGATTGGACACCACCAGAAGCAGGAGAAAGCCGGGCTCACTGCCTCCCTCCTGCCGGTGCTGTGTCTGCAGGAAGGCCAGGAGCAGCCCCCCCACATGTGGGGTTGGCATTGGAAACAGCAGCAATGCCAGGCGGCTGGGGCATGGCCGCAGCTCCCCAGGATGAACACACTCCCCAGCTGTGAGAGTCAAGGGGACACCAGGCAGTTACAGCTCTGTGCCCTCCCCACAGCAGCCTCAGCCGCAGAACTCAAAGGAGCTGTCAGAGTTTGCCCACAGCTCTGGCTCCAGGCAGTAGGTGCTTTCTGGGGAGCTGCCCCTCAGCAATGTTCAGCTCCCACAGCACCAGAAACATGTGCCATCGAGCCCAGAAGTAGAATCATAGAATCCCAGGGGTTGGAAGGGACCTGGAAAGCTCCCCCAGCCCAACCCCCCTGCCAGAGCAGGGGCACCCAGAGCACATCACACAGGAACGTGTCCAGGTGGGTGTTGAATGTCTCCAGAGAAGGAGACCCCACAGCCTCTCTAGGCAGCCTGTCCCAGGGCTCTGTCACTCTCATAGTAAATAAGGGTTTTTCCTGATGTTCATATGGAACCTCCTGTGTTCCAGTTTGCACCCATTGCCCCTTGTCCTATCACTGGACATCACTGAACAAAGCCTGGCTCAGTCCTCCTGACAGATGTTCCACTCCCTTCATCATCTTCGTAGCTCTGCGCTGGACTCTTTCGAGCAGTTCCCTGTCCTTTTTGAACTGAGGGGCCCAGAACTGGACACAATACTCCAGATGTGGCCTCACCAATGCAGAATAGAGGGGGAGGAGAACCTCTCTTGATCTACTAACCACACCCTTTCTAATGCACCCCAGGATGCCATTGGCCTTCTTGGCCACAAGGGCACATTGCTCACTCATGGTCATCCTCCTGTCTACTAGGACCCCCAGGTCTCTTTCACCTACACTACTCTCCAGCAGGTCAGCCCCCAACCTGTCCTGGGACATGGTGTTTCTCTTCCGCAAATGCAAAACTCTACACTTGCCCTTGTTGAATTTCATCATGTTTCTCCCCGCCCAACTCTCCAGCCTGTCCAAGTCCCTCTGAATGGCAGCACAGCCCTCCGGTGTGTCAGCCACTCCTCCCAGCTTAGTGTCATCAGCAAACTTGCTGAGGGTACATTCTATACCCTCATCCAGGTCGTTGATGAAGATGTTGAACAACACCGGTCCCAGTACCGATCCCTGAGGGACTCCACTAGTCACACACCTCCAACCAGATTCTGCCCCATTGACTACAACTCTCTGACTCCTTCCTTTCAACCAGTTCTTGATCCACCTTACTACCTGATCATCAAACCCATACTTGATCAACTTATCTACAAGGATGCTGTGGGAGATGGTGTCAAATGCTTTACTGAAATCAAGATAAACCACATCTACCGCTCTACCATCATCTATCCATCTAGTATATGACAAGTGCTTTAGACAAAAATCCCCCTGCCCCTCGTTTCCCTCCCATACCATGCAAACCATGCTCCACGAGCCCAGACCTCACTGACACCTGGAGCCATTCCTCCCTGGACTCAGCGCCTCTCTTCCCACAGGGAACAGCCCAAGGGCTCCTACAGGTGGGCAGTGATTAGGCCAGTGCAAGAGAAGACCAATTCTGCACACTGATGCTGGTCCATGGCTCACACCCACTACACCAAGGAGAAGAAGCAAAGGCTTCTAACTCTGATCCCAGCTACACGGCACGGGTCAGGCCAGCACGTCCCACGTATGGGTCAAGCTTGGTGGCAGTAAGGCGAGACACTCAGTGCCACCAGCTGAGCGGGAAGGAGTTTGATGGCATCTGAAGACAGGATGACACAGAACTTCTTCCTCGCTACTAAGCCTGCCAGCCCCTCCTGCAGTCCTCCAAATGTGCCCCAGAAGGCTAAGCCAGGCTGGAAGATACATGCAACTGCAGCAGTGATGCTCTCTCTCCAGAAAGGACAAAGTGGAAATTTCAGATCAAACAGCCATTGCCCCTCAGAATAATCCTGCCAGGCTCCAGCAGGGAGCAGCCCCATCCTGAAGGCTTGCTTGGAGTGAGAAATGCTAGAGAACTGGGTTTGGTTCAGCTTTCAGAAGCCTCCGGGTTGCAGGAGTCTCCAAGGTGCTCAGCTCACCTCTTTCGCCTGCCACACCTGAGCACAGTGGCCTTCACCTGCCAGCCCCACCCTGTGCCCAGAACGTCCTGCCAGGGCCCATGTAGACCCTTTCAGCTTCCAGGCCAGGACATGATCTGGCCTGACTTTGCTTTCCAGCCTTTTACTCACAGACTTTCCTCTGGAGTAACTCAGTAGATCCTGAGCCCTCTAGCCCTTGAGAGCACTAGCACTGTTTTCTTTCCATCATCAAAAGGCTGTGAGCTCCCTCAAGCTGCCCCTTCAACAGAGTTCTGCCAAGCCATGGGGGTCTCCTCTGTGCTCAGGGAGCCCTCCCCTTCACCTCCTCACCCAGAGGACTGGACACCTGATATAACTAAGTACTCATAACTAAGTACTCAGCTGGCCATTTGGCAGACATGGAGGGTTTTTGCAGGCCAGCCCCAGAACAGAGCTCACACCACACAACTCCCAGGCCTGCAGGTTGAGACTCAGCACCCACCATTACAGCACCACGGTGCCAATGTGCATCTCCTGCAGCCTCTCACCGACAGTGTGGGGACAGCGCCAGGGTGGATCCAGCAGCACCGTCCTCTCCCACAGCAGGAGGGCATCTGTCAGCTGGCATCCACACCCTCCAGGAGCCACAGCATCTCACCAGTGTGGCTCTGGCCACCTCTAGAGCCCGGGGCCAAAGCCCTGAGAGAGACTATGAGGGCATCTGCAGCCTTCTGATCCTGCCCCAGCAGGGCCAGAGCCCCACAGCAGAGCACACAGCTGGTTTCACTGAGACCCAAGAGATGTCAGGGAAGAAGAAAGGCTTGGACATTGTCTGTGGGGCAGCAGCTCAGCATTTCCGGCAAGCAAAAGTCAAGATAAATACCTTGCTCAAAGTTCCTCAGCACTAGGCTAACCCAGGCTGTAAGTCTCTTATTGTGTGGCCTACAGGAGCTCAGCTCTAGGTTTTCAGGTCTTTCTAATGTTAAAATTAAACATCACACATTGTGGATAACACATGCTTGGTGGCCTAGGTCCCAGCACACTCAACATGTTCTGTAGGTGGCAATATGAGCAGTTGCCAGCAGCTGAATGAGAGGGCTGAAGGATGCAGGAAGCTTTGTGCCCCAGACCCAGGCTTTAGCCTCTCCAGAGCCCAGCTGAGGGCTGTGGGACTGAGCCACCAAGGCTTCATAAGCCTCATCTCCAGCAGCAGGAAGCCAGATGCAGGCTCTCTACCAGGTCAGCAGGCAGGCAGCTGGTGTATGCTGCAGGTCTGGTGCTCCTGGGAGTGACTGTACACAGCAGGGATGTTCCTGGGCTCCCCAGCAGAAAGCAGAGATGGGATCCTGCTGCAAATGCAGCCCTCTGCCTGCAGCCTTCCCTTCTCCTTCCCAGGGCCCCCTTGGACCAGGCAGGGGTGGGACATGCTGCTTGTTTTTCCCAAGGAGTGCACAAGGACTCACCTGCACATGCATGGCTCACAAACACGTACCAGGTTGAAATTAGTAACAGGGAAGGACTTTCACAACTCCTGGAGTGCAGCAGACTGCAGGCCACCCTTAGCTTTAGGGATTTACAAGAGCAGGGCAGAAGCCCAGCCACTGGGCAAGCCAAGTCACAGCCAGAAGCATCAGCACACAGTAGTGGAGAAGGAGCTCTTGCAGCCCCCTGGCATGTGCTGAATGAGCACAGGGACAAGACAGGACAAGGGCACAGGTTCAAGAATGGAACTGGGAGAGCAAAGCACAGGAGGAGGTTTCTCCAGGACCGAAGCAGAACAGTCACTTCTCAGCACACACCTTTATTTCTGCTCAGATTGACACCCACAGGTGAGCCACAGGAGCCCACAGCTGAACCCAGGGAGGTGCTGGTCACAGTGACAGCTCTGTTATCAGCAGGAGGCACCGAATAGGCCATGTACCCTCTAGTCTAGACAGCAAGGGCTGCCCACAGCCACAAATGGAGCTGCTCTGGCCCTTAGCAGGGAAAGTGCCCAGGAGTCCTCACCACAGGCCACAGTGAGGACAGGCTGTGCCCCAAATGCACTCAGCACAGGCCACAGCTGGCAAGGGACAGGCAGGAATGGAGTGAGCAGACACCTCTCTCACCCAGCTCCCTCCCAAAGAGCCAGAAGGAAGCAGCTACAGGTCTTCATACACCAACTTGAACATGCCAAGCTCTACACAGGCATCACCCTCTTTGATCACATCCCATCACTGGCACAGGGAGCAGTGCAAGGGCCAGGCTAGCCCCAAGGCAGGGTACTCCCACGCTCAGCAGATGTTCTAAACCACCAGCAGACAGGTCTTCTCTACACGCCATTCTCATGCTCCAGCTGGCGCCAGGCACAGAGCAGTACCACCCCCACATACACCCTGGTATTTCCACAGCACTGAAGCCAGTGTGTGCACCTGCCTTGATAAAATGTGGCTGGATTCCAGTCACATGCAGAGGAACCTCCTCTGACCATGTGCAAAGTCAATAGAGTACATGGAGAGGCTGCGCAAAGCCATTGCAGGTGTTGGGAGAGCACATGGTCTCCTGTCTGCACAGAGACCATACAGTGAGGACAGCAGCACCCCAGACCTGTGGGAAGCCTGGCTGCAGCTCCTGGGATGACAGGCCATACTGGTTTGTGGAAGGTTGTGTTAAACTGTGCTGGCCCACAACTAGCATCACTGTGCCCAGTTGTGAATCCAGACCCCACGAAGCCAGAGCATTCAGCACATCGCACTGTTCATAATCCTGTGGAGCAAGGATGCCCTGCCATCACCTCTTAGGGGACAAGCTGGAGATGAGGAAAGGGTCACATTCATGTCTGCATGGTGCTGTGGCCTGCTTTTACCTGCTGCATCCAGAGCATCTCGCCCAGTCTCAGAGCCAGGAACTTGTCCAGCATCCTGAAGGGAAACACACCACCTGCCAGGGAGCACCACCATGCTGGCATTGGAATCTATACATTAACAACTCCACTTAGCTAGCCATTTCCATGCTAATTAAGTATTTGCAGATTAAAGAGAAACTCTAATCTCAAATGAGACAGCCCAATTTTCTAAATGAGCTTATGGTTTTCATATGGAGATCAACATGTTCTGACTAGCACATCATGCAAGTGCTCCAGGCTGCCAGATTCAGTTTTGTTGTCACTGTCACAAGTATTCTCCATCCTCAAGTTTTCATACCTTTTTAACCCAAGCTAGCAACTGATGGCCATCCCACCCCAGCACTGCCAACTTCCAACGCCCCCAGCACCAGACAGTCTCTAGCACTTTCAGCTGCCACAGCCAAAGACAAGTTCTCCTTCATGAGGTGGGACCATTGCTTCCTCTAGGCACCCTGGTGCCAGGCCCTGCACAGGCAGTGGGCACAGCAGGATGGCTTTGGGGCTGCCAGGCTGACCTTGCACTCCCAGCTGCCAGAGAAGAGACCAGCAGAGCAGTGTTGAAGGCTGTGGTTTGTTCCTCTACAGGGGCAGACCAACTCACTGTGGAACGGCCTCTGCAAAGCATCTGCTACTAGCAATGATGATTTCAGTTACACAATTTGGGGCACATCAGGTGACCATCTCCCTCCTTTAGATTTATTTTTAATGTTCTGAAAGCACAAGACATCCTTACACCAGACTGAGTCCACTTCGTGCCAGTATTTCCTGTCACATCTGCCTGGGCTCCTCCAGGAGTTGCAGCATCTGTGCACAAGCCAAAAACATTATCAGAAATTCCACATCTGAGCCAACACCAACCTAAGACCAAGCAGTGACCATGTGCTCTACCCCTTCTACCAGCCTTCCCACAGGAGTGACCAGGCTCTCCTCTGCAGCTGGAGGACTGACTGCCAGCTGAGGGGCTGAGGATGCTAAATGAAATCCTGCAGCAGGCTCAGCGCTCCCTCCCCACAGCCCCAGGTACCAGCCCTGAGAGCACAAACACATCCAAGAGCTCTGGGAAAGCCACCAAAGCTCACTGCAGGCAGTGACCGTCTATCTCATCTGTACATGCATCAGCACACAGCCCCATGGAGTGGTTCACTTGTTTTCCCTCAGAAATGGGAGGTGATCTTCTCAGGATGATTTTCATATGGAGGAGAAAAAGGGACATTGAAAATGAGCTGAGAGCAAAGGCAAGAAGAAGCCACCAGTCAACCTGTAAAGATACAGATCAGATCCTCCACCAGGGCTAGAGGAGAACTTTTAGTACACATTTCAGGAACATGCTATCCATGTTTTGGAGAGAAGGTCAATGTATGAAGGAAAAGGAATAAAACTCAACAGCAGTAGCAGGGATATACCCAAAGGCATGTGGGAATTAGTCCTTCTTGGCCTGAATTAGCCACAGTGCTCGCAGGCACCTGAGCTGGAGGCTGTGAAGAGCAGACCCTTGGCCATGGTGTGCCACCCAGTACCCACGTAGCACGTGAACTCATCATGTTAGCAGAGGCAAAGGAGAACAACGTTTTGAGACCCCAGCGCTGGGGAAAGGCTGTGTGCTAGGTCTGGCTTTCAGCACTGTCACAGACAGCCCCAAGCAGCCCCTGGGGCTGCCTAGGACAAAGCCACCACAGATGGGCTGCTGCTGAGAATGCTTTTCAAGATGGTCCCATTGCATGTCAAAAGGAGAAGAGGGTCCTGGCACAAATGCCAAACCACCTTTCCAAACTTTCCATCATACAACATGTCTCCACATGAGAGCATTCAGTTTCTTGCTTTCTCAACACCATCTGCTGAAAATCTAGCTCCAAGCAAACAAAATGCACATTTGTGCGCCCACCCTCAATGCAATCTGTGACTGATGCATGAGCTGGGCAACATAAACAGAGCACCAAGGGCTCCACTTCATGCAGCTGCTGCTCCTGAGTTCCAATAGACTAGGAAACACACATTCCTGCACCAACCTGCAGAGAACCACCAAGGAGAATGAGAAACACCTGGACAAAGCAGAGCCAGGAGATGTTCTGGAGCAGCAGGTACACCCTTCCGTACTTGGTGGGAGCAGATACCAAGTGTACAGCACCCAAGGAGTAGCTAGATCCACCCCTGAGCACAGCAGCAAAGGTACTGATGCAACCCCAAGTGCACAATGCTGGCAAACAGAACTCACAGCTGGTAGGACCAGCTTGCTCAAGAGAGGGTCCCACTCTGCCCAGCTGCCTGCAGTATCTTCCCATTACCTTTTTGGGAGCCCACAGGGCCCTCCCAACACCCCATAGTACAGTGCACTTCTGCAAACACAGCAATGGCAAGATAAGGGGGTTCAGGGCACCCTGTGCACAGCCTCCCACATGCCAGGCAAGGACTTTACAGCTACCTAGGCAACACATCCTTCCTGGCTCATAAAAAGTTCTGAAGCATGGAAATGAAGCGGTAGGTGGTCAGACAATACTTTGACAGAATCAACCTACCTCGAAGAGGCAAGTTCACATGGGCTGTTCTTCTCCCTATACCCTCCTCCACTGCTTTAAACCACCACAACCCCTTGAAAATCGCTGCGCAGCTGAGTGGACACTCCCTCTCCCTCGACATCCTTCAACAGCCAAGCTACGGCAACATTCAACATCCAAGCTTCCGCTGGAGCCATTCATATGTCACACAGCATGTCCCAGCTCCTCTGCACTTCAGAAAGCCTCCTCTGGCAACTCCTCTGGCAACTCCTCTGGAGCACCCCTGAGAGCCAGCACTGGGACTGGAAGATTGATTTTCTGTGCCTTTCTTGCTTCTCCCTTCCAATTATTTTACATTATATTTATATCCTGTACAGGGGGGTAAAAAGAGTAGGCAGGCAGCCCCAGACTGCAGGAGCGGCAGGGATGCCGCAGGCAGCTGGATCCCAGCTCTCTGCCACCGCTCTGCATGCCTGGGGCTGTGCTTTGAGGAAGGCCAGCCTCAAGTCAGAGAGGACTGAAGCTGAAAATAATCCACACTTGCCCTTCCTGCATTCAACCCCCAGGAAAATCCAAGACAAAACTCAGCTTGGGGTAATCAGCAATTTCATGGCAAATTCGATGCTTGCACAAGCTTATGTGATGAGAGCAAGTAGGGCAAATTCAGGAAGCTGGGAGAAGTCTGTGCCAGATGATCAGAAAGAGCTCCTCTCCAGATCTGCCTGTCCAGCTCCTTGTGCCACCACACCTTGCTTCAGGGCATGCCAAAAAAGGTCCCCAGCCAGTCCCCAGAAGCCAGCCCCACCAAGGACAGCTTCCAGCCATTCCCCAGCGAGAGAACAGACCTGGCTCATTTACTAAGCCTCTGGAAGCACATCCCTGGCCACGCTGCCCTCCCAGAGCAGGGCCAGCCCAGGAGGGCCTTCCACAGCCCCTCTGCCAGTCTGACCAACCCAGAGGAGCTCCTGCAAGGTCAGACTGACCCAGCAGACTTTGTTCTCAGGCCCACATGTGCCCGAAGAGCTGAATATGTCCTAAATAACACTGTTAACATCCAAGCTGAGCAGTCCTCTGGCCAATAGCAGTGCTGGATGACAGGCATCTGTGGCAGAACCCTCCAAGCACGCCCCAATGTCCCCACAGGCACACAGCGTCTCTCCCTCGGCCATTGAGAGGGCTCATGGGGCCTGCAGGGAAACCCTGCACCACCACTGTGACCTCAAGGCTGTACGAAATGTTGCAAGTCCCAGTGCTGGGAGCAGGAAATCTAGAACACAAACTGCCACAGGACGTCAAAGAATTCCTCATGTGTGGTTTGCAAGAACAGTTCCAATGCCAGCTTCTCTGCAACCAGTAGACAGTATTGAAACAAGCAGCTCCTCAGGGCCTGTCTTCAGCCACCAAACAGATCTCAGATAACCTCAGACATATACCAATGTTGTCTCAAAATCATTACCTGAAAGTCTCCCAGTTTAATGGGGTAGGTTTTGAAACTTCAAGACAACAAAGTCTCAAACAATGTTCCCTAATATTAGTTTCATTTACATACCACATAGCTAGTGGTCTATAATCACAGCAAGCAGCAATGCTCTGCTGCTCCAGTCTGGCCAGGAAGACACTTGCTGCAATGCAACAGGCTAACAGAACCAGGAGGGAAATCCTGATGCAGCAGCCAGGGAAGCTCCCAGGCAGACACTAACCCCACGTCAGTCCCCAAAACCTGGCTTCCAAAGCTGATGGAGTTTCATATCACTGCAGAAGAACGAATAATTTCTAATACTCATCTCATCACTTTGTGCGAGTTCTGCAGCAGGTTCGCTCTTACATCCAGCTCATTTTGGGAGCCACAGGTCTCCAGGCAGCACGGAGGAGCTCCTGCAGAACTGGGCCTCACGATGGTCACACAACCTCGAGGGCTGGTAATGGGGCACTGCTGAGGTGGGCAGCTCACCGGGTGCTGCCTGCTTCATCCAGAGCCCAGTCCCAGCCTTGGGGTGGCACAGCCCCCCACCTAGACCCTGCCCAGGCCGGCTGTTAGCACCCAGAATAGCTCAGGTCAGCTGCAGAGGATCAAATAATTGCCCCAGGAATGGGAAGCACCAACTATTTGAAGCTTTCTGGAAGCATTGCTGGACTAGGAGAGGCAGTGGTGGGGAGGCAGTGCTGGCCACCCAGCCCAGCAGTGGGCAGAGCCTGGAGCTGGGTACGCTCTTCTGAGGTCTTGTTTTTCCCCAGAACAGCAAAGCATTTCAAAAAGGGTTTAAACATCAGACTTGTTTCTTGAAACAATTTTCCAGACTCAGAGGCTGCAGTTTCACACCAGGAAAATACAAAATATGCAGATTTTCCACTGGAGGCACAATCCTGACATTTCCCACCCGTCCTTCCAGAGCAGCTGGGAACAACTCTTGCTCAGGCTGCTGCACAGCAGCCCGGGCCAAGGGCACTAGGCACTGCTGGCCACACTGTGGCCAGGGGAACTGGGCACTGCTGGCCAAGGGGCAGCCTGGGTCCGAGCTGACCTCAGTGCTCAAACTCCTTATCACAAGCACTCAGCAACCTGCTCTTGGCTCCTCCTCCATAAAATCTGTGCAGGTCGTCTTTAAAAGCCACAGGAGAGCCCTAAAACTACTTTATAAGCTGCAAAATTAGTTGTGCTAATCAAGATGTTCCTCAGGGCGTTGTGTGCTCCAGAGCTCTGCTGCACCCATGCCTGGGCAGCAGCAGGAGCATCCACTCCCACTCCACCAACTAGCAGCTCTCCCCTTCTCCAGGAGGGGGGTGCTCATGGACCTCAGCTGCACTTCAACCACACCACCTCACATCTCAAGAAGATGTTTAAAGGACACCAATGGAAGCACTCAAAAGCCTGAAAATATTACAATGAAGCTTGTGCAATCACAATTAGTTTAACTGCACTTCTGTAGGTGGCTGTTCCATAGGAAAAGCCTTGCCCACCAGTGCTGCATGCTCACAGCAACCCCAGAATCCCAACCCAAAGCATGGATCCAAAGCTGGGAAGGAGCAGCTTGTCTGTGCTAGCAGCCACATCCTTCATCAGCCCTGCAGACAGGAGAGGGCACGGCTGCTGTGCCATCCCCGGGGAGTAAATGAGAAAGAAGGGAACAAAAGCAAGTTAATTCATGTTGCACAAAC
Source organism: Chaetura pelagica (assembly GCF_000747805.2). Taxonomy (NCBI): domain Eukaryota; kingdom Metazoa; phylum Chordata; class Aves; order Apodiformes; family Apodidae; genus Chaetura; species Chaetura pelagica. The sequence continues at coordinate 112,252 of NW_009952909.1, read as the reverse complement.
CCTGCCTGACCACTTGACTTTGAAATAGCAGTTTTCTGACTTGAAAAAAAAAATACTAAAAAAATAAAATAAAAGAGCACCATAAATTTGTACAAAGAACGTTAAGGGAAAGGAAAGGAACCCCAGCTGCCCCCAGTTCTGCTCTGCGACAGAGGCAGGCCTGGGCAAGGGGACCTGCATGTGCACAGGCCAGCCAGGGGACAGGGGCTAAGCACTGCCAAAGCACTATGGGAGCTGCCAAAGGAGCCTCACCTGGCAGCCCTTGCCTGGGGTTCAGACATAAAATTAAGTTTAGAGTTGAGAGAAAGACAAAAGAATGGTTTGCCCAGGGATGTGGTTGAATCACCATCCCCGATGCAGTGCTTAGGGACATGGTTCATTTGCTGGCAGAGATGGGTTAGCAGAGTTAGGCTGAAGGTTGGACTGGAATATCTTACAGGTCTTTTCCAACCAGAATGATTCTATGATCCTATGAAAAGCTGCAGTTCAAGAGGGACTGGAAAGCGCTCACTAGAAGAAAGTGGGGGCTACCAAGAGACCCAGTTTTGCAGAAACCCTCCACAAGGATGATCTTGTCCAACACTCAGCCACAACATTAGGATTGGGATAATGCTGAGACAAAGTCTAGAGCTGCAGTGGGGCTGCAAAAGTAGCTGGTGGCCACCAAGAGACCTGGGCTGTGAGAAATCACTGTAGGAGTCTTCTCTTTGGCTTTCCAGGAAAATCAGGGTTATGACTAAGAAAAAGACCACCCAGAGGTGCAGCACCAGTGGGGAGAAGGAGGGCTCAACCCAGGGGCTGAAAGGGGCCTCACCTTGGAGAAAGCCTTCCTGGGGGAAGTGGCTGTGGGCCCAGCTAAAGCTTGGCTGCAGAACCAGGGTTAGGAGTCAGAGAAACCCAAAGCTCTTGTGGGGCTAGGCTGCCAGGAGGGCTGGGCAATGGCTCAGAGGCCTTTGTTCAGCTGGAAGACAGCTCCTGGGATTGGGGTCTGCTCTGAAAAGAAAGGTTACATGCACAGTAGGGGTGGGCTGTGAAGGGGCTGCTGGGGGACATGGGGTGGGAGATAAACTTTGGCTGGTAAATGGCTGAGGGGCCCCTCCTTACAGCCCAGCAGGTGAGGGTTGGGATTGAGAAGCAGAAATACTGGTGTCCCTGCTGGAGCAAAGCTGGAAATGAGCTGTCAAAGGTAAGCAAAAGCTGCCAGGACACCTGGGCTGAGAGGCTTTGCTGTGAGCAATGGGTCTTCCCTTCACAAAAAATCAGAGTTAGGGTTGAGTGAGAGAGCTTGCAGCTGAGGCTGGGCTGGGGCACCAGCAGCCAAGCAGGGGCTACCAAGAGAGCTGGGCTGGGTCAAAGTTTTCATCTGAGCAATGGCTGTGGCCTCTTCTGTTGGTCTGCAGGAAACAGAGAGCTAGAGCCAGGTGGTTAGGGCTGAGACAAAGCCTGGAGCTGCTGCTGGGAAAGAGGCTGCCAAAGCCAAGTGGGGAATGCCACCTGGCCTCAGAGAACTCTCTCATCTGGGTTTCCATGTCTAAGGCTCACATGGAAAGCGAGAACTAAGTGTGAGGCTGACAGAAAGGGAAAGCCTAGGGTTTCAGCTGGAAAAGTTAGAAATGGGCTGCCAAATATTATTTCAGTTTGTCAAGAGGCCTTGGCTGGAAATAAGCAGGTTAAGCTATAAAATTAGGGTTAGGGTAATGCTGAAGGAAAGAGAAAGCCTAGAGATGCAATTGGAGCAGAGATGGAAATGGGCTGCCAAAGGAGACTAGGGCTTAGAGAAACCTGTGGTCTGGAAAATGGCTCAGCAGCTTTTCTAGAGCCTCTCCCAAAAGGAGAGTCAGGGTTGAGAGAAAGCCTGAAGCTGCAGACAGAGGGGGCTGGAAAGGGGCTGCCAAAAGGAAACAGTGAGGAGACCTGTACTAGGACAAGTCTCCGGTCTGCAACAAGGCTTCAGGCCCATGTCTACCCATACCCAAGAAAATGAAGGCTGAGTATATAGGATTGAAGGATGAGAGCTGCCATTGGAGTGGGGCTGGGAGGCAGTGGCCACCACACTTGGGATGGGAGGTTTTACCTGTGTGATACGTGGGGGTCCTTGCCTGAGGCTCAGCAGGAGAAGGAGAACTGGGTTTGGAAGAAAGATGACTTTTCCATTTAAGGTAACACAAAGACAGATGTGGTAACAGGCTTCTGTGCTCCTTCATTCAGGTGCAAAGGTAACACAGCACAGTGACAAACAGCATTTTTAAAAATCAAATGTTTGTTTTCAGAGGCGGGTGCTTGCTGAGGCTGGCTGAATTTTTATAAGGACAGGAATTTTGCCTTTTTCTGTAACCTCTTCCACAAAAACAACATCCATTCTTACAAAACCTGACAAAAAAGGCAGCCCGAGGCACTGCAAAGATTTGCACTGCACACCAGTAAGAGCTAGACAAGGATTATTCCTACTGTGCAGAGGAGCTTCCTCACAGAGAGCACCAACACCACCTAAGACTGAATTACATTAAAACGTTCCTTGCAGGAACGAGCTGTAATTAGACTGGCCCACAAGTCTGATGGTCTCCACAGCCAACAAGCTGAAAACATACCATGTGCTAACAAGCAGAAGAGGACTGTGCGTACAGGTTACGTATTCCAAGAGCAGGCAATGGGATGAGTCTGCATCATCCAAGTTACTCTCGGTTTACATCCTACTTGCCTTTTAGGAGATTCTGCTGGTGACCTCTCACACCTGAAACTCCACTTTAATTTGAAGTACATCTCTGTCACAGTTTGACTCAGGTCCGACAACAATGCTCTCGATCCCCTCCCCCTCCCACCCAGATAGGGAAGGAGAGAGAGAAAAAGAGAGAGACTTGGCTGGATTGAAAACTAAACTACACAGCTTTAATTAAACACTAATGAATGATACAAGAAAATATATACAATTATATACAGATATATTCAGGTACGGGCAAAAGCCTCTCGCCTCCCCCCACCCCAGCAACTCCCACAGCACTTCCCTGAACTGGGAATAGTCCCGAGGAATCCCGGAGCTGCTGCTGGAGAAAGCAGAGAGTTATGGGGGTCAGGAGAGATCAAGCCTGAGGATCGACGGTGATGGATGAACAGAGGAAAAAAAAAATCAGTAAGAAGAAAAATTGGCTTCATCCTGGCTCAAACCAGGACAATCCCTCCCAACAAGGCTGGGCTAATATAAGTTCATTGATCACCAAATATCCAGCAAAAAGGTGTCCTCCATGTAATGTAACACATACACATGAGGATCAGCCCAACAGGGCTGGTTCTCAGGGTCCCAACAGGACAAGAACTTTGACAGAACAGCACAGGGGGATAAAGCTTTGGTTCAGATTTGGGTCCCTTGCCACAAGAAAGAAACTGAGGTGCTGGAGCACATCCAAAGAAGAACAATGGAACTGGTGAAGTGTCTGGAGAACAAGTCCTGTGATGAACAGCTGAGGGACCTGGGGGTGTTCAGCCTGGAAAAAAGGATGCTGAGGGGAGACCTCCTCACTCTCTGCAACCACCTGAGAGGAGGTTGGAGCAAGGGGGGGTTGGTCTCTTCTCCCAAGTAACAAGTGATAGAACAAGAGGAAACAGCCTCAAGTTGCCCAGGGGAGGTTTAGCTTGGATATTAGGAATAATTTATTCACAGAAAGGCTTGTCAGGCCTTGCAACAGCCTCACCAGGGAAGCAGTGGAGTCACCATCCTTGGACATATTAAAAAGGCATGTAGACATGGTGCTTAGGGACATGGTTTAGTGGTGGACTTGGCAGTGTGAGGTTAACAATTGAACTTCATGATCTTAAGGGTCTTTTCCAACCTAATATGATTTTATGGTTCACAAAAACTGGGAACAGCCCCCAAAAACAGTAAGGCACTTGGCATAGTCAGGAACACATCCAGCTTTCCCTTAGCCCTTCCCTCTCCCCAGCCTCCAAGACACCTACACAACCACATGGACGGATGAGCCCCACGGATGACTTTAGACAAAGGAAGAACAAATCTGAGCCCAGGCTGATATCCCCCATTGCAGACCTTCACTGCCATCCCTTCAAGTGTTCTGTGTCCCAACAGGAACAGATGCTTCAACAGCCCCTCAGTCACAGCCACACCAACACACTTCCGAAAGAAAGTTAATTCACAGCCTTTAACCAAAGAGCAACTCATTTCCTGCAGGGAAATCACACCTGCAGCGTGGCAGGGAAGGTGGGAGCCAGCAGCTCTGAATGCAATCTTGCTTTTGCTTTGCTTTCACTTCCCAGCTCTGTTCCCCTGGCTACTACGCTCCTGCCCTCCCCTCCCCCCGGTTCTGTCCCCCAGCCCAGGGCACAGCGGCACCTGCCGCAGCAGGGTGAACACAGCCCCCTCCCCCAGGTGCTGTCCCCAGGCTTGTCACCAACAGTATAAACCCAGTCAAGACAGAGGCCTCAGCATCTGCAGAACCTGATGGCATTTACCCAAGAAAGCTCCTTATTCAGTGCGGCAGCAGGGACAAGAATTTTTTTACTTTATTAGAGCACATCCCTGCAGCACAGTGCCACGTCCAGCTGCCTGCGAGAGGCAGGTGGCTTCCTTCTTCACATGGGAAAAAGAACAGATTTTATCTGGAGAAATAAGCTGCTGCAAGGAAACAACATGTGCAGCTCAAACAAAAACTAACACCCAACCATCAGGTCCTTAGAGACTGTAGAGCCTTTTCAGAAGGATGAGCAAAAGGGGCATGTGGCTTTCCCCAAGGGAAGAACGAAGCACAGCAGGAGCTGGGATGCAAAGAGCAAGCAGTGCCCACAAGCCAGCTCTTCAAGGACAAGGGGCATCCACAGGAGCATAAGGGCATGTCCACCTACATGCCAGAAGCACGGGTGATAATACACTCAGAAAACCAGCCCTCTTTCCTCACCTTTTAAGCAGGAATTCTGCACTGAAGCCCCTCCAAAGCTGCAGCAGCACAGAGCAGAGACAGGCAGCAGCCTCGGGCTGCAGCCACGGGCACCAAGCACAGTCACTTCTAAATTGATGTGTGACACTGCACGATACATTTCAATTCTGACTTTCAGACCACAGACGTGGCAAACATTCACTGACATAACCAAACCCCTCAGCACCCTGCACATGCTCCCCACATCTCAGTGAAGTGATAAAAATTCAGCCAAGTGATGGCATTTTCTTCTCAGCAGATCTCGGGGACACTAGGATCCCCAAGAGGTGAGAGCCCCTTGCTTTAAGCAAGACAAGCTGAGTCAGGTGGTAAAACAGCCTGCCTTGCATCACAGCTGAGGTGAGAAGCCCCTCCAGCAACTACTTTCAGTCCAAGGTACACAGTGAGACCACTCTGAAAATAGGAGCTGGGGTCCCTACCTCAGCTGCTCACTGTCACACCAGAAGCTAAAAGCCAGCATTTAGAGATTAGAAAGTTTTCCCAGCTGCTTTTTTTACATGGCAGACTCAAAGATTCTGTGGTTCACAGAAGACATTAAAGGGCAACAGGAGCCCCAAACATCAGGCTGGAGTCCCCTCTGCATACTACACACCAGAGAAGTACTCGAGAACACTACACCTGGCTCCATTCATCTCCCAAACTAGCTGGCACAGGCCTCACTGGAGATGCACCCTCTCCAGCTGAGCCCTTCTGACAGCCATGCTCCCCGCAGCCCAAGGTCCCTTTCTAGGCACAGGAGCAGCACCTGGCACAGCACAGCAGGCCCCAGGGAGTGCCAAGGACCAGGGCTCCTTGCACACAGCTCCTCTGAGACAGAGGCATCAGGAAGTGTCCAAACACCATCTGTCAGCAGACCTCTGGTGATGCTTCCTTCCAGATGAGGGGTGTAAACCTCACTCGCCTCCTCAACGTTATGTGGCCTTTATCTCTCCCTCCTCCTGTAGGTTTGATTACAGAAAGGATCCCTTGAAAATACAGATCCCAAACAGGCACAGCACTTTGCATGGAGCCCCAAAGGACTAGCAGTAAGGCAAGGAGATAAAGAAGAATGGCACAGTCATGCCATGAAATTACTGATTTTCAGACAAACCACTCTGCTTTGCTGAAGCACTTCAGAAAGTGCTGCATCTCATCAGCATCTGGGCACAGCTTGAAGGAAAAGAGGAGATTCATCAGTGGTGCTGAGTCCAAACCTGCTGCTCAGGCCTGCAGGCCAGCAGCAAGCCAGGCTCTGGGGCTGCAACTAGCCCAGGAGGAACCAGGGAAGCTCAGCACACCCTTGCTGCTCTGGTAGCTGTGCAGAGCTTGGAGCAACCTGGTCTACTGGGTGGTGTCCCTGTCCATGAAGGGGGTTGGAACTAGATGATCTTTAAGGTCCCTTCCAACCCAACCCATTCCATTATTCTATGGTACCAGACGATGCGCTAACCTGCCCTGAGAATGGCTAGCAGAGGTCAAGGGACAGACTGAAGACCTAGGTCTCTCTAGAGCAGGAGGCAGCACTTCCAGCAGCACAGAGCTGCAGGCAGCTCCCACAGCCACTGCACAAGAGTCCTGCTCAGCCCTTTGAAACGCAAGGCAGCAACAAAAGGCTCCGGACAATGGGGCAACCAAAAGCTTTCAGAAAACTGCCTCACAAATAATTGCCCCACACCACCAAATCCCTATGACAGTGTCAGCAGCTGTCCTCGTGTGTACACACTGTTTTGGGGTGGCGGGGACAATCCCAACTGCCTCACACAAGCTGCAGAAGCAGCTCTTTTGGGAATGAGGTACTGCTCCAGCCCTGGCAGCCTACCAGCTGCTCTGCTCCCCACCACCTGCTGTCAGCATGGCAGCAGCCCTGGGCTCAAACATAAAGAACCAGCATCCCATGTCTGACAACAAACCTTACAGCCTTGAAGAAAGGATAGAGCAGTCAGTAGCCATTCCCTACCATGCAAGGGTGACCCCAAGCCACGTCATTTTTGTATCAGGGTCAGGCATTATGTGACACCTTACAGGCTTTGCAGAGCTGAGGCATTAATACTACTGCTCCAGCAGGAACAACCAGAGTCCTGGTACTTGGCACTGATCAGAAGCAGAGGAACAGCATCAGCATCTCATGGTGTGCCCCATCCTACAACCTGGAGAGCCTCTTGCACCAACACACTGACCAGAAGCATGTTGGGCCAAGCTGGATCAGTATGCTGGGGGTAAGGGACAAGCCTTGGCAACCAACACAAATAATTCCCTAAGGAGCAAGGGTATCTGCCCCTGCCTGAAGACAGCTGGGAGAAATAAGTACTGGCCAAGAGGTTTGCTGCATTGCCTTTCTACTCCTGCCCTATTCACTAGTAGCACTGCACAGTAGCAGACAGCAGGCCAGGACTGATGGGCTCTGTCAGGCTCCCCCAGGCAACACGTAGCAGAGATCCCCAGGGCCTGGCAGAATGTGCCCACCAGAGGGGCCTTCAGAGCACTCCCCACTCTCAATAGCTTTGCTGTTGGCAAGGCAACGGCAAGCCTGAGGACAAGAAGCATGGCCCAGGCACCAAACATCCATCCTCCCTACCTAATGCATCCACACTGCAGGTGAGTAGCAGGAGAGGACCCACAGGTCTGGCAGGGACAGCCCGAGAGCAAAACTCAGGGCCTGCACTGCCCATCATCCGCTTGGCTCAACCAACACACTTCTCCAAGGCACCAAACAGCAGAGAGAGAGACATCTGCAGTCCCCTGGTGCTGTTTGGTCTTGCTGCTTTATCAATTCCTGTTTCCAGGCAAAGCTGCACAGACACAGCAGAGCTATCGGAGCTTGAAGGCTGAGTATCTGTGGTGCAATCCAGAGGGACTCAGGCAACTACATTGCTGTGGGCTGCACAGAAAAGGGGATGTGCAAAGACAATGCCCTGCCAGCAGGTCTGGAGAGGTGCCCCTGCTGACCCGAGGAGATCCAGGCAGGAGAGACAGCACTGACAAGGGAACTGCCTGCAAAACACCGAGGGGGCAGAGCTAGGGGAGGGGGGAACAGAAATACGGTGCAAGAGTGACACTTCCCTCTCTGGCTCCTCCCCACCAGCTCTCAGCAAGCAGAATCGGGGAGGGCTGCGGGACCCAGCAAAGCCTCCTCCGCTGGACAAGCCAGCAGCCCAGCCAGCTGCTCCCCACCACACTCACTCACCCCAGAGCTTCTCTGCGGGATGCCTGGTGAAGGAGGTACCCGGTCCCCGTCAGAAGCCCCGCTCTGCGGGCTGTCACGCAAGCAGCCCGGCAGCCAGAGCCTGGCTCTCCCCACCGCCTGCTGCAGCAGGATTTGTTTATGTGTCCGCAGCTGCTCCCTGCGTCCTCCATGGGAATCCAGGCTGAAACTCCATCGGCACCGAGCTGGGGCCTCCCGGCTGCCCCGGCAGCGAGCGGGGGCCGGCGGGCTGAGCGTGGGGGGAACCAGCCCCGGGACGGGCCTGGGAGCGGGGAGCCGCGTTCCCAGCCCCCGCAGTGCCTCCCCCACATCCTGCCTCCAGCCCTCCGCTGGGGGTAGAGAATGCAAATCTCGGGTTGTAATTTTTCCAAGTTAAAAATAACCCGGTAGTTCAGTATGAGAGAGGCAGCAGCAAGGCAGGGGGCTGGGGAGCCTGCGCTGCCAGGCAGCCAGGGAACAGGTCTTCCCAGCTCTGCACACACTGCCACGGAAAGCAAGAGCCCTTCAGCATCCCAAGTGCAGCAGGGAAATGCACTTTGCTTCAGAGCAGCCCTGACAGCCCCGCACTGCTCCCTGGCCCTGCTCCCCCGCGCAGGGCGCACGAGTGAGGGGAGAAAAGGGAGCACAAAGGGGCCCGAAACGTCCCACTCTGCTGAGCAAACACCCCTCAGGAGGGTCCATCCAGGACAGGCCGGGCAGAGCCTCCCACCAACAGCCAGCCCCAGGGCAGCCCCAGCTCTGCTCCAAGCAGCTTTCTGTTTTGAAAAGATTTTTATCTTTTTTTAAAAAGAGGGGAAATTAATTTTGTTCTCTGTGGGGCCAGGGTAGCCAAGAGGTCTACTTAAGTACACCCAGTCTGCATGACAAGCCAAGCCATGTGGCACCTTCCCAGGATACCCAACTCCACCATCCCACAGAGGGACAGGCAACAAGATAAGCAGGCAAGAAACAGCCACAACATCCTTGCCACTTGCTTCATGGGACACGAAATTCAGCGATGCTGCACAGCATTCCCCTCCAAAAAGCCTGCTCAGCACCAACTCTCCTGCTCCCAAGCCTCTCGGGTCAGCCCTCAGCCCCGATGCGACAACCCCATCCAAAATCCCAGGGAGACTCTGGGGACAGGATGCTCTGTTGGCACCCAACACCACCAGCACACGCGCAGGCTGGATGCAGCCCCCGGTAATGCAGCCTCAGTCAGCTGTGCTTCATGATTCTCACGACAAGCTCACGTGGCAAAAAACAGCAACAGCTCCTCTTAGGAGAGTTTTTGAATGCAGTTCCTAACCAAAGACTGTAACCACAATGACCTTCAGCATCTCCAAGATGCACAGTGCCACAATGCTGGGAACCAGGGGCCCGCTTGGACTCCAGTGAGCACAGCAGCCAGCAGGGCCCAGCAGCACGGCTGGGAACGGCTTTGGTTTTGTTCAGCAAAGGAACATCACGAAATGCAAAGCTGTGCCTGGGCTGCCAGCATGCACACAAAGACGTGGCACTCCAGCTTGTTGCTAAAGAGAGGGAAACCAAGTCTGAGCTCACTCTAAAATGTATTTCTCTCATCATCTCTGCAGACAGTTTAAAATGAGGGGACATGGGCTCCCAAGCAGCACTGGGGCTTCAGAGCTGTCTGTCTGCAGAGTGGGGATGCACCCAGGGTTAGCTGCACCCCCACACTCCACCATGGGGATGCACCCAAGGCTAGCTGTCCCCCCCCCCCACTCCACCATGGGGATGTACCCAAGGTTAACTGCCCCTCCTCCCCACCATGGGGACACCTCCAACAATAGCTGCACCCCCTCCCCACCATGGGGATGCACCCAGGGTTAGCTGTGCACCTTCTCTCACTTCATCACCCTGCTGCCCTGGTGTGCAGGAGATGCCGGAAGGAAGACAGGTTTTTCAAGCCTATGTCAGTTGTCTTCTGAGCAGCAGGCCAAGAGTCTCACTCCAGTTGCTCATAAGCCCGAGGCAGTGGATTTTAATCCTCAACATCAGCAAGGCAAAAGTCAGGGGAAAAATAACACATCTCTCTACAGCTCAGTACCTATGCAGACAAGGAAGAGAGAAGGGAGATAGGCCAAGCCTGCCCAGCCTGGGAGCTGGCACCCAGCAGGCTGCACTCCCGTGGGCAGCAGGCCCATGACCACCCTCTGGGTGGCCAGGATCTCATGGTGAGGCTGCACTGGTGTGTGCACAGGAGCAGCATGCAGGGCCCACAGCAGCTCCCTGCAGGGCAGCACCTCACCAGCACGATCCATGTGCCCTGTAAAGAGCATCACCAGCTGCAGCTTCTGCCACGTCAGCAAAGCCCATCACACTGGTGTGGCATTTTCCAGACTTCTGCTCCTCATTAAACATAAAAAAGCTCTGGTGTGGCATTCAAGTCCAGGCCACCACACAGACCAAATTAACTGCCCTCTCTGCCAAATCTTAACAAGCCATGTCTCCATCACCAGTGCCAAGTTCCCCTTCCACTTATTCACCAGCCCTGGCATGTTGACCAACAAGGAAGGACATGAATGAGGTGTCCAGGGAACAGATTATGCCAGTGGCCATAAAGCTTTCCCACTTCTCCCATCACACTCTCAGTGTTTAATTTCCGGGAACCAGAAGCACGGTCCTCATGTCAGCAGTTCCACACAGCTGCAGGAACAGCTTCCCAGCAACTAAGAAGATGCCTGGTGGACAACTCCCCTTCCTGTATGGTCTGTTCACCTGATCTCCTCCTTCACAAGGACGGGAGCCTGGTGAACCAATGGGTCAATATGCTAAGGCTGCCAAGGAGACTGGGCAAGCCTCAGGTCAGGGTGACAACTCAACCCAAATTACATTTCAGATGGAAATAGGCAAAGTACCTCTGAGGACACACTTTAAGTGCTAGAAGCAGGCCCTCTTCTCCAAAGTGCTTGACTGGCACCCTTGGGCAGAGATGAGGTTGTGAGTTCAGCTCCTACTGGCTTCCTGGACCCATGGTTGTGAAGGATCAGACTTCCCAGTATCACAAGAAAACCACTTCTGAATTACTGGGCCCTTGGGAGGACAGGGGTTATTGCCAGCTGCTTCAGAGGCTTCTTGCAACAGGGCAAACCACCCAGCTGCTCTCCAGCTATCAGGAGGGATACACAAGCTTCAGCACAAACCAGCGCCCTGCGCACTCTGCACATTTTCCTGCTGCCTTTTATTTCTCACGCACAAGCACTTGGAACTTATCTGCTCAAGACCACCCTCAAGGTCACCAGCCCTGTAAAGATGCCACCAGGCACATAAATTAGCTCACAGCACCTTTATTAGTATGAAAGGTGCACAAAAAACAGCTCAACCAGTAGACCTTGACAGCTGGACAATTTAAGGAATCTTTTATAAGGTTACTGCTTCAGAGCTACACGCCAAAGAACACTGAACCCAAGCTATCCCAAGGCAGATGGCCAAAACTTGAGATGGCACTCCTGAAAGCACAGATCTTCCCCTCTTGCTGTGGTTAATATCCTGTACAGCAAACTCAAGCTGTCAGAAAACAGCTTTGCCACACTGCACACAGCCCCTCAAAGGCAATCAGAGCTCCTTGTGCCTCTATTTTCCAACTGTTGAATGGGAATAAAAATCAGCCTCCCCAGCATCGCTACTGGGAGGATGAACCAGCAGTTGCAACACAGCTCAAGACTTGGCTGCAGACACATATGAAGAGCAAATATGACACCCAGAGCAGATGTCCTGCTGGGATGGCACAGCAGCACTGGCCATTGCTCCAAGTGGTGACAGAGACCCCACTGCAGTGTCCAGTCCTGGCAATTCAGGCATTTCTGTCAGTCTTCTCCAGCTGAAACTCCCTGCTGCAGACCTCCACAGTGGATCACCTTCACCCCTGCCAGTCATCCAGCTGGTGTCCCCACACTCCCATTTGCTGTCATCACCTGCCAGCTTTAAGTTATTCCCTATTGCCCTCTTGCTATACCCACAATGAATTAAAAGACTTGAAACAGGCTCTGAGCCCTGCTTCAGGAAACACATCCAAGCCAGAAGCTGAATGAAATGTGGCCAAGCCACCAGCAGTTAGGCACAGTCAGCAATCCAAGCATTTCCAGGGCCTTGGATGCAGGATGGACACCACTGCTTTGCCAAACCCCTTGTCTGTGTAGAGGCAGTGGAGCAGGGAGAGGTGACGGTGCATGAAGCAAGCTCAGAACCAGCCTCGCTTTGCCCACCATGGCCACACCTCACTCCAGGGTTCTTGAGCGCAGGCACTGGAGGCTGATCCCAGGCTACAGCTTAGCATACGATGAGCAAGCAGTTCTCCTTCAGGCTTGGCAGCACAGCCATCCTGGTCTTTGAGGTCTCAAAACCCAGGAGACAAAGGAAGCTCAGCTTGATCTGTGCTCTCCCACATGCAGTGAATGTTGGAGGTGGAGTAGAAAGGACCTCCAGGAGCAAAAGGACATTTTGCTGCACTGCTCACTGCCCAAGTACAGGACATCACCACCAGCTTATGGAGGTCACTTGCTTGATGCTGCCGTGTTGGAGAGGAGCTCCTGCACATGCCAAGGCTGCACCTGCCCTGCCAGCACTGCAAACTCAGGCCACCCAACCCCAGGAGAGGGCAGAAAGGTTGGCTGTGAAGACCCCTGCCTGTGGCAGTGCCAGGCACTGAGGGAGCCGAGCTGTTCCTCAGCACCCAGGAACACAACATCTCAAAAAAACACAGCCTGAGAGTTTCCTGGGTGCTGTGGGGAGGTCCGATGGCTCATGGCATCTGTTCTGCCTGTATATTCTAAGAAACCTCAACCCAAAATAGCAACAGACAGAAATCTGCTGTTCTTCAAGCCTGAGAATTTGCATACTGAAGCATCAGACCTCTTTCCCAAGCGTCTAAAGAACAGGGAGAGAAAGCAAAAAGTGGCAAACTCTCCTGATGCAACACAGACAGAACAACCTTCACAAGCAGCAGCGCCGCTACCCCACAGTCCTCAGATCCCCATCCTTACATGCACCTCCACTCCAATTGCTCTGCCCTGCAAGGATAACTTCCTGACATTTACCTCCAAGGGTCTCCTGTTTCTTTTGAATTTATCTCTCCAGGATACAAGTTTTCCACAACCTCAGCTGGCGCTACTTTGAAGGACAGTCTGCAGAGTTCAGATGACATCTGTAAGGAGACAATCCCCTCTACCATCTCAATGCTTCCATGCATTTGTGTCTTTTACACCATACCAAGAAACACTCCAGTATGGGAGGAAGAGAGAGAAAAATGCCAAAAAGAAATTAATCAGTTCCTCATGTGCAAATGCTCAAAGTTAGCTACACCAGGTTTGGTTCCCTCCTCAGCTACAGGCAGTTCTTTAATACACTTGAGTAGCCTTCTCTAACAGCAAGCACCCAAAGTCCTGCCCAGACACGCTGCAAGAGAAATGCTACTGAAAGCACATCTGGGGGGTTGTCCCTTCTTCTCCCAGCTCATGAAGCCCACCAGTCAGAGGTGAGCTCAGGGAGCAGTGGAGAGCACATCAGCCTTGCCAAGCTGGGGGTCCACACTGGCCCAGCAAGAGAGCACATCCCTCCTGACTGCAGAGCACCAACTTCCTAAGCAGAACTGGGAGCTCAGGGCACATCAGACCCCTTCGAGCAGTGCACAGGCAGAGCTGCCCTGGGTCTGTCCTGGAGCCAAGCTGCACTCCTTCAGGGCACAGACACAGAAGATACCCACTGTGTCTGCGATGCTCCTGGCCAACTAGCACCATCCTCAAGGGGTCAGCCAGCCAGCAGGCAAGCACGGGGCATCAGCTGCATCAAACTATCCAGAGGCCCTTGCCCCTGCTTGCCTGGCAGGCCCACAGACACCAGTCTCCTTTGACATCCAGCAACATGAAGGCCAGGCAATCAAACTCTGGACACAGCAGCAGAGTACAGGTCTCACAGACCCACTCTTACTGCATGTACCCATCACAAGTCCATGACAACATGGTTTCTACATCTCCTCTCCCTCCATACTTGGTTAAGCCCCTAGATAGGTTTTCTAATCCCTTCCTTCAGCAGATGTCTCTGGAGGAAAGAGCATGCAATAAGGTCCAGAAATACACTTCTGCTCTGTGTCAGACAGCTCCCTCTCCCAGCTCAGTGTGGCAGAAAGGGCAGGAGATAGACCTGGATCCAGCAAAGTGTTTAGAAGCACTGCCCAGGACTCATCATCCCTAGTGTAACACTCCATTCAGCAATATAGCCAAGTGGAAAGCCTGTCTAGAAACAAGAGAGCAGCACCTGCAGATAACCACATCTCCACACACAGTGCACGATGCCTTGTCAGGTTGGGGCACAGCTCAACCTATTCAAACAGATCTGCAGAGCAGCATCTTGCTACACAGCTCTGGGAGAGGCCACTCTCATTGAAACTACAACTCCTAAAGCTTCAAAGAGCCTGTGCACATAGTGACCCACTCCTTTTCCTTCCAGGCCCTGGTCCTCACTCTGAAAGCACAACGTGGGAGTGACCCAACTCCAAAACAACTATGTTATTCTCAGACAAGAAATTTTCACCCTCCAGAACAAGAAGGTGGAGCAGTCACCATGACTGGCCGACAAATCTGTAACCACTTCTCTGAAGAAATAAGGGTAACCACAAACCTCAGCACCTTCCCAGTCAGAGAAACCTTGCTTCAGTCAGCCTCCCCCCAGCATCACGGCACAGTGAACAGAGACAGTCTCTGCTGCCTTCAGTGGAGGAGAGAAACCTGCCTTTATGTATGCACAAAAGTGCATGCCGGGAAAAGCTCCGATACCCTGGTGAGGGGCACCCTACGGGGACTGAGAAAGATCACTGAGAAACAGGGCTTTGCTTGCCCTAAAGCAACAAGCAGAGAAGCATACAAATAAGAGCAATAGGCTGTGCACTCCCACACCCCACTGCTCTCCTTCCCAGGCAAAGTGAGCAGCAAGGATGCACCATGCACATATACAGAAGTCATCAAGAGAGAGCAGCTCTCTCTAACCCTCAATTAACAGACACCTAACACTTAAGCTTCATTTTATCTGAAGTCTGCTTTAAGTTCAACCAAAGCAGATGAAACATTTAGGGTTAAAGGTGCTCTGTGCTCAAGACCTGGAGAACCCAAGGCAGCGGCTCATACAAAAATAGCAGCTTTCACAGCACGTCTATAGCAAAGCATTAATGTTTATTCTTGTATCTAGGACTAACTTCAGTTCTGCCTCGATGCACATATACAACAAAGCATTAATGTTTCTTAAAGAACCAATACTTCACCGACCTAGACATCAAAAAAGTGAAAGTCCCCCATAACTTTGCATTATCCTTGTTCTGTGTGTAGCACATTAGCAAGCTGCTAATGCTGGAATTCACCTTCAAAGGCAGCCATTGAGCATAAGGTAAAGTGCAAAATGAAAACCAGAAAGCACATTAAAACAATTCCGTTATCTAATTACTGTCCTGACTTCTGAAGAGAGGTTTAACAACTGGAAGTTTTTTGAAGGAAACTCAACTATGTCCACATAACAAATGTCTATTTCTAGTGCACTACAGAGGGATGAAAATTCTCAGCAGCGGCTGCTTAAGGAGGAGGGCCTGGCAGCTGAAGTCCTTCAATTAGCTGAAGTCCTCTTCTGCCTTCAAAGACATGCAAATGAAAGAGCTGCTGGGGCAGGGGTGTGGGTCTTACATCCCAGGGAGCTTTAGCAAACCTCGCGTCAGTAAGTGCTGCTGTTTGTGTTCCCCCAGGCACGCTGTCAGTGTGGCAGCCGCAGGGACAGGGGCTGCTAGGACCTCATAAAATACTGGAAGACCCTCCACTGCCTACACATCCCTCCCTTGTAATATATGCACATTGGCAGGGACATGCAGCCAGTTCACAGGGCTGAGTTCACACGAGCCTGACCCCAGATATTGGCTCCTTTCACTCTGTTGCACAGCAGGGCTCCCTAGATCCCAGACAGGTTTGGGTTGGAAGTGACCTAGTCCCAACCCCCTATGTAGGCAGGGACACCTCACACTAGATCAGGTCACTCCAAGCCCCATCCAGCTTGGCCCTGAACACTTCCAGGGATGGGGCAGCCACAGCTTCTCTGGGCAACCCAGACCAGTGTCTTCTTATGGAAACATTTAAGAAACACAAATATGCTGCAAATTGACATTGACAAGCATAACTTTCCCCTGCTTTTCAGCAGACAGCCTAAAAGGAAGCAATGACTTCTGCATCTCAACTCAGACTTCCTGTAACAACCAAGCCAAAGGGCAGAAAGGGCAAGACAATAATCAGAAAGCTTCACCAGAAGAGATCTAAACTTAATTTCATCAGTTAAAACACAATTTAAAATAGCCAAACCAAAGCAACAATAAAAAACCCAAATAAAACCACCCCAAAACAGTACCTATACAGTGCAACATCAGGGCTGCATAAAGTTAGGGCAAAGGCAGGACAGCAGAAGACCTGCTGTACCTTCCAGGACAGATGTAAATACCATCACAGACTGCTGCTGAGCAGCATCCCCCATGGGGAAACCAGGAAACATGATGTGCCCCCCAGGGCCAAGCCAGCATCTCACTGTCACGATAACAGCCGTGTTTCTCACTCCAGACCCAAGGCACCTCTGCGAACATATTTCCACATGACAAACAAAGAGGGACTGGGACTCGGTTCCCACACTTCTCAGTTTCTTTTCTGGACTGAAAAGAGCATTTTACTCCTGTTAGAGCAGGATTTGTACTCGTAAAGGCCGGGAATCCCCTAGAGGCAACAGCCAGCAGTACAGAAACAGGGTGCACCCTTCACCTCAGGCAGAACTTCCTCTGCGGGGGAAGGTCCTTGCACAAAGGATGGGTCCAAGGCTCTGCTGACCTCCTTGGTGCCATCATGGTCAACGTCCCCAAGGGCATTGTAGGGCAGGAGCCTGACATCCAGACACCAAACTCTCCCAGATTCTAGCTGACTTCCCAAGGACCCGAGTGTGCTCAGGCATTCCCCAGAACACAGCCACAAGCTTCCCCCAGATATCTGTCTGGGATCTACCTTAAACATTAAAGCCTGGCCACGGTGTCCCAGATATTTCCTACTTCTTAGGCTAACTGGACACATCCAACATAACAATGCTAAAAATTATTAGCCACATATTGGCAGATTGCTAGGCTGCATACCAGATTTTCCCATATAAGGGAAAGTTGAAGGCATTGTCCTATCACACGAAAACATATTGCACCAGCCGGAGATATTAGAAAGCAAAATCAGAGTCTCCTCCTGTCACGAGCTGACAGCCACAGCACTACATTTTTCCCCTTTTGCTGGAGGCTTGGTCAGCTTTCCCCAGCTCTGTTGTTTCCACCAGGGGCTTGCGCCTGAGGATGGCTGGAAGCTGGCTGGGGCAGCACAGTGCTTGCAGCATGCTGCTATGGGAGGGTTCTGGTCCCACCACCACCACTCTGGCAATGCAGGCACTAACACCGCTCCTAGGGTGAAGCACCTCTCTGTTTTCATGGTGCTGAGAAGCCACCACACAAATCTGTGTACCGTCACCAACACTCTGCCTGTGGCAAATATTGCTACTCAACTGCAGGCAGACCATTCACCCTGACCATCTTCCCACCCCTTCAGGCAGCTCAACGGCCCCAGCTAACAGCTCTACTTCTGCTTTAACAGACCAGGGGGAAATCACCAATGCCAGAGGTTGACCCCACTGTCCCAAGCATGAAATTGGGGATGAGAGACAATAAATGCTTTTACTGCTATGTAAAGGAGTAATGAAAACAAGCCCCCTTGGCTCTCAGGAAGCCATCCAACCACAGAGCTTGCCAGTGTCTCTTTAAGACCATTTCAGAGAAGCTTTCCTACGCATGCCTGCTCTCCAGACCCAACACACCAAGTCCACATTCCTGCACCAAGGGCTCCCTCGCAGTGCAAGGCTGAACAACCCTCTCCCCTCCTTCACAAGGGCAAGCTTCTCCTGCACGCTGATGGGCACAACAGCAGCTCTTCTCTCTGCCAACCCGAGACAGACCAGGACACCACAACTTCATGTGAACAACAAAGGCCTGCTCTGGCAGCTGAGCTCTCAGCCTTGACATCTCACAAAAACAGAGTTCACTTGCTTGCACAAACTCCTCTTGAACTAACAGAAACCATGGAATACATTTTATTATTCACTTGTAAAAGTTTATGTCTTTGCAGAAGCTCTTAAGAAAATACTAAAGATCTCTCAAGGAAGACTAAACCTTAAAAACTATTGAGATTGCATTTCTACAGGGGAGAGGGGAAGGCAGAGATTTGCTTCCTGTTAAAGAAATACGGTAAAAAGCACTCAGGAAAACAAGACATTCCTCTGAGAGCCTCCTCCACCAAGCCACCAAAAATCAACAGACCCTGAAATACCCACAGCACTGACCAGCAGGACTAAAGCTGGCATACCCAGGGCCAGCAGCTTAGACAGAGCCACTGTCCCCTACTGCCCACCAGCAGGACAACAAGAGTGAGAGGTAAACTGAAGCCATTCAAAAGGCATCCACTTCCAAGGCAGACAGCAGCCAAGGTAATGAGGTACAAGGTAAATGAGGCAATGAGACAAGGTAATGAGGAACCCTGGCAGCCCCTTCCACAAGAGATGCACGTTACCCACACGCTGCAAGCACTGAGACACTGCACAAAAGCTGCCTTCATGTCACAGATTTGCACAGGCCAGTGTTTCACATGCCCGTGCCAGCCCACAGCGCGGGGCTGCAAGTGCCTTCTCAGCACCAGGGTAATCAACATTTCTGCTTGGAGGAATGGGACATCAGGCAGAAATAAACAGTCATGGCTGCAGGATGATGGTCTTCAAACTTCATGAAAATGAACCAAGACCAGTCTTTGCCCAAGTCCTCTCACTGACTTTGGCTTTTCTTCCAAAAATAATGACACATAGTCTCAGTTCTGCTGCACAAGGTTCATGCAGACATTCTGACAGGATGCAGCCCTGCTGTCAAGCTTTACAGCTTGAAGCACTAATCAGCTTCACCCCACCAATGCTGTGTGCTTCCCAGCTTTGCAGCTAAGGAATCTCAGCAACACATCCAATGATCCTGAAGGACCTACCAATTTGGAGACAACAGGCAGAATTACCTTTCCAAAAGAAAATGTACAGCAGCATTAAGCTTTGTAGTGGAAGAGGAATCAGTTTCCCATTAAACAACTGGGAAAGAAACCCAGTGGCAGCCCTGAACCCAGCTGGAGGCCAGAAGCTTCAAGAGAAACAACCTATCTACTCCAGGAAGAATTTACTCCCAGAGCAAAAATATGCTGTTACTGCCTCATACTGCAACAGCTGGACCAAAACAGCAATTTCTCTGCAAAGCAGCACAGCAGAGCTCCTGCATGAACGAGGTAAACAAAGGGCGAGGAGAGGAAGGCAGCATCTACTCCTGTGCCACCACCAGAACAGAGCCCAAAAGCAGCAGCAACACTTCACGGCGGGGAAAATGCCCACAGAGCTCCGTGTCCCCTCTCCTCTGGCAACACCTTAATCCAGCTGACCCCACACCAGTTAAACGGATACAGGCAGCACCAGTTACCAAATATCTGTAGCCCTGTGAGTGAAGAGGCCAGAGATAAACACCTAACTACTATAACCACATCTGTCTGCCTACAAGGAGGGAGGCCAGTGACTGCAAAGGGGTGCTGGAGATTTTTGCAGGACACTTTGCACAGCCACAGAGAGACGATCTCTCCCCGCATTCTCCTACCCCAGAAGCATTTACTGCATTTCTCAAGCAGGAGGCGAACAACAAAAAAATCTCGGCTTTTGGCTTAAAAGCATCCCAACTCACTGAGGAAACAGACCAAGCACTTTTCAGAGCAAAATTACTGAAAAACTCTACGACACCAACGCAGACCCCATTCCCCGTGTGCCAAGGCAGCCTGCCTGGCCCCCGACTTCCCTGCGAGTTTAGTGAAGCCGCCAGGAAGGCAAAGGGATCAACACAGACCCCGTTTGCCCGCAGACGGGTGCGCTCAGCAGGCAAGGCCAGCAGAGCATCTCCCTTCATCCTCCTGTATTCTGTTTGCGTGCGCTTCTCTCACACCGCTTACCCTACAAACCTCACTAAATTCCACCTCAGTGGGCAGTGAGTCACTGGTAAGAACGGGAGGAATCCCACCCCGCAGCCCCCTAAACACGCGAGGCTGCGCGGGGCGGCCACGGCGAGATGGTTGCGACTGCAGCGCCAGCGGCTCCGACGTGACTGCGATGCCTTGTTGTGACATGGCTGCAATGTCACAACAGACCCGCACAGCACAGCGGGAGACGCGGGA
>NW_009952909.1:86046-90463 GCF_000747805.2 Chaetura pelagica | reverse complement strand
CAGTGCCGGGGCAGTGCCGGGGTGCTGTGAGGTGCCCGACACGAGGGACACGGAGCTGCCACAGATCTGCACCCGCTCCCTCCCGTGCCTTCCTTCAACCTCCCCGCACACACCAGTACCACTGTGGCCCCCCCAGCAAGGCAGGACTTCCCTCTCCACAGCATTCCCCTTCATCCCTTTCATTTGCTTCAACCCGCACCTTCACCCTCTTGCCTCCCTCAGCCCCCTGCCCGGGGGTGGCTCTGCTGGGCACCGCTGACTTCTCACGTGTCTCTTTTGTTTCTCCTGTCCCACAGGCTCAGATTCTTTTTCTGCTTCCAGAAGTTCGACACGTGAAGTGCCTTCCCTGCCCCAGTCCTGCCTGCTCCCTCTCTTGTCTCCAGACAGCCCAGTGTCTGATCTTTGTGGTTTCATCCTGTGCTGGTCAAGCTTTGCACAGCCAACACCATCCTTTGTGACACCCTCTGTGTCTGGAGCAGCACCTTGGCCTCTCTATGAAGGATGTGTGTGAAGGTGGAATCAGTTGGTACTTTATGACCAGAAAACCAAAGCAACTAATTTTCAGACTGACCACTGACTGGTCAGTCAGTCTCAAAAGAGCACCTAGAGGTGGTTGAGCACCAAATGGCTACACGTGCAAAATACAGGCCAGTTGTTAGGAAACAGTATAAACAAGACACAAATAAATCCCCTCCTGGATGAGAATTCATCTGGCAAATGTCATTTGGAAAGACAGTTTAACACTTCTGGTTTAGGCTTGCAGAAGTGCTGGGGGGAAGGCTGGCAGGAGGTGGTGATTTCCAGAGGTCCCTCCCAGCACCACACTGGTGACCAGCACAAGATGAGCTCTGCCTACCTGAGCAGTCACACTCTCCAGCAGTTCCCCCACCTCTCTGGTGACCTGTGCCTTCCCCTTCTTCCTCACCAACCAGCTGTTCTGCTGTATGTTCATGGCAGAGGTTCATCTATTGTCCCTCTAATGGATCTTTGGCTGGTTTGGAGCAAGTGAAGCTTCTCAGCTTCTTATTGGAGCCACCCCTGGGCCCTTCCCCCTACCAAAAAACCCACCAAACCAGAGCAGTGCAGGAAGGGGCCGTGGCTGCCTGCACTGTGCTGGGTGGGGGCCACTCTGATATCCACCACGTGCACCCTGACCCTGATTTACAGGTGAGCCCCACCCAGAAGGACAAACGTGTGACAGTGACCTGCTTCCCTGGAAACCAAAGGTAACTGGGATTGGGAAAACCTTCCAAAGGAAGGTGGCTCCTCATGGCACCTCAGCTAAGCAGCAGTGGGGAGTGCAAAGGAAAGCAATGAGGAAAGGAATGAAATAATACACTTTGTTGGCTTTCGCAGAATGTCAGCGGGACAGGCAGAGGCATCAGGATCTTTGGATGCCTGTGCCTTTCTCCTGAACAGTGTCCCTGAAGCAGGAGAAGAAGTATCAAGCAACAGGATGAGAGGAAATGGTCTCAGGTTTCACCAGGGGAGCTTTAGATTAGATGTTAGAAGAAACTTCTTCACTGAAAGTGTAATTGAACACTGGCACAGGCTGCCCAGGGAGGTGGTTGAATCACCAGCCCCGGAGGTGTTTAAAAGACCTGCAGATGTGGTGCTGAGGAACATGGTTTAAGCACTGGACTTGGTAGTTAGGTTAATGGTTGGTAATTAGGTTAATGGTTAGTAGAGTTAAGTTATTATTGGACTCAATGGTCTTTTCCAACCAGAACAATCCTGTAATTCTCTGATTTAGGGCCTGGGGGTACCCAGGATGGGCTCCTGCCTACAGAGGGACTGAGATCTGCAGGGAGCTGGGCACAGGTTCCTGGGCTGTGTCCCAGGGCTGGTGGTTGTGACCTGAACCGTGTCCCCTGCAGCTGGGGCAGTGACTTTGCTCCAGCAGCTGCTGCACAGCAGCACCCACTGCCAGACACTGGGCACTGCCTGGGCTTGTGCTGGGGGGAAGGCTGGCAGGAGGTGGTGATTTCCAGAGGTCCCTCCCAGCACCACACTGGTGACCAGCACAAGATGAGCTCTGCCTACCTGAGCAGTCACACTCTCCAGCAGTTCCCCCACCTCTCTGGTGACCTGTGCCTTCCCCTTCTTCCTCACCAACCAGCTGTTCTGCTGTATGTTCATGGCAGAGGTTCATCTATTGTCCCTCTAATGGATCTTTGGCTGGTTTGGAGCAAGTGAAGCTTCTCAGCTTCTTATTGGAGCCACCCCTGGGCCCTTCCCCCTACCAAAAAACCCACCAAACCAGAGCAGTGCAGGAAGGGGCCGTGGCTGCCTGCACTGTGCTGGGTGGGGGCCACTCTGATATCCACCACGTGCACCCTGACCCTGATTTACAGGTGAGCCCCACCCAGAAGGACAAACGTGTGACAGTGACCTGCTTCCCTGGAAACCAAAGGTAACTGGGATTGGGAACAAAATCCAAAGGAAGGTGGCTCCTCATGGCACCTCAGCTAAGCAGCAGTGGGGAGTGCAAAGGAAAGCAATGAGGAAAGGAATGAAATAATACACTTTGTTGGCTTTCACAGAATGTCAGTGGGACAGGCAGAGGCATCAGGATCTTTGGATGCCTGTGCCTTTCTCCTGAACAGTGTCCCTGAAGCAGGAGAAGAAGTATCAAGCAACAGGATGAGAGGAAATGGTCTCAGGTTTCACCAGGGGAGCTTTAGATTAGATGTTAGAAGAAACTTCTTCACTGAAAGTGTAATTGAACACTGGCACAGGCTGCCCAGGGAGGTGGTTGAATCACCAGCCCCGGAGGTGTTTAAAAGACCTGCAGATGTGGTGCTGAGGAACATGGTTTAAGCACTGGACTTGGTAGTTAGGTTAATGGTTGGTAATTAGGTTAATGGTTAGTAGAGTTAAGTTATGATTGGACTCAATGGCTTTTTCCAACCAGAACAATCCTGTAATTCTCTGATTTAGGGCCTGGGGGTACCCAGGATGGGCTCCTGCCTACAGAGGGACTGAGATCTGCAGGGAGCTGGGCACAGGTTCCTGGGCTGTGTCCCAGGGCTGGTGGTTGTGACCTGAACCGTGTCCCCTGCAGCTGGGGCAGTGACTTTGCTCCAGCAGCTGCTGCACAGCAGCACCCACTGCCAGACACTGGGCACTGCCTGGGCTTGTCACCAGGGATGGAGAACTCCAGTGTCACCTGCCACTCTTGCAGTTGTCACTGATTCATCCAAGATGCAGCAGGAGGTGCAGCCTCCCCAGCCAGAGCCGAGCCCTGCCTGCAGGCTGGTGGCCACCACTCCAGGAGCCCTGGAGAAGCCCAGAAACCGCTGAACATGCGGTTGCCCAGCACAGCTCAGCACCACACACATTTGGGGCTGTCTGCCTGGGTCAGTGCTCAGGACTGGCACTGGTTGCTACCAGGACAGCTTCCTGAGGGGTTCCTGAAACCTTGTTGCTCTCCTGGCACATTTTCCTCTTGCTGGCTCCAACATATTTTTATCCAGGCTGCTTTCCTTGCTAAGCTCCTCTGTCCCCAGGCTCCTGAGCACCCAGCCTGATGTGGGGTCTGCTGTCCACATGAGCTTCACCTGCTTTGCTTTACCCCAAAAAGTTCATTCCTGTGACTTCTCCAGCCCTGGCTTCACTGTCATTTCCTGGGAGAAGCTGGTTTGGTACCTGACCCCCCAGGTCAGGCCCCTTGTGTTACCTCGTGGTCCCTACAGACCCTTTCATCCCTTTGGATCTCTCTGGGTTATTCTCAGGGCCTCCCCACGTGTTCTGCCTTCCCTTCCTCAAAGGCTGTGGGGCATGCCTGGCCTGTGCTTTAAGGGTTTTCTGTGTGCTTCTGCCCAGGGATGGTAACATTCCAGATCCAAGAGAACCTTTGGGACCAGCTAATGCTAATACCAGCTAATGCCACACTACCTGGGACCCAGCTCTCCTAGGAACCTCAGCATGGGAGACTCCAGCCCCTTCCTGCTCCTGACTGGGAAGATTTTTCCCAGTGTCTACCTTCATTTTCCATATAATCATTTAAGATTGCTTGTCCTTGCATTATCCAGCATGGGCAGATTCATCCTCTCCTCGTAGCAGGAATGATTTTCATTCCTGCAAGCTGCTGCTGCAGCCCCCTCTGCTCTCTCAGCAGGTAAGCAAGCCCGTGTTTGGCTGCTTTTTCTTGCCAATCATGTTTTCCAGGTCTCTGACACTCTGGATCCCCTTCAAGCAGCCCAAAGGGCAGTGACCAGGCAGAGCTGCCTGCCCCAGCTGCCACTTCCCGTGCCCAGGAAAGGCTGAGCCACCTCCAGCATCTCTGGAGCTCTCCTGGTTACACCTCCTGCCATCGACTTTCTCCTTTTATTTTCCTGTTAGCCCCGCTCTGCTGTGCTTTGTTAGGATCTCAGGTCCTTCCAAAATAACTCCCTTGCTTCTTGCTCCCTGGTTC
>NW_009952909.1:81286-85931 GCF_000747805.2 Chaetura pelagica | reverse complement strand
CACTGCTGCGTGGCTGGGCTGTGCTGATGCTGGGCTGTGCTGGGCTGCACTGGTGCTGGGCTGGGCTGTGCTGATGCTGGGCTGTGCTGGGCTGCACTGGTGCTGGGCTGGGCTGTGCTGATGCTGGGCTGTGCTGGGCTGCACTGGTGCTGGGCTGGGCTGTGCTGATGCTGGGCTGTGCTGGGCTGCACTGGTGCTGGGCTGGGCTGTGCTGATGCTGGGCTGTGCTGGGCTGCACTGGTGCTGGGCTGGGCTGTGCTGATGCTGGGCTGTGCTGGGCTGCACTGGTGCTGGGCTGGGCTGTGCTGGTGCTGGGCTGTGCTGGTGCTGTGTTGGTTGTGCTGGGGCTGGGCTGTGCTGGGTGGGGCCCTGCTCCTCCTCTCCTGGAGGGAGAGTTCAAGGTTAGGAAATTGCCTTTCAACATCGTTCCTGCTCTTCCAATCTCCCTATTTTGTCTGCAAGCCCTGAACCCCGTTATCTCCCTCGCTGGCAGCCCAGAGCTGGATGTCCAGCTGGGACACACACATTCTGTAGCAGAGTGCAGCTGCAACTTGCTGCCAGGCTTCTTTTGTGCACCTGTGCCAAAAGCCTCACAAACATCCAGATGCACACACGGGTCTCCCATTCCTCTGTCAGAGGAAAACAACCAGACTGGGTTTTGGTTTGCCCATGAGACTTGGGCAGCTGCTGCTGCTCACCCAGCCCTGCAGGGTCCTGGGGCTGCTTTGCTGCCCTGGTGTTTCCCAGGGGGCCGAAGCTGTGCTGAGCACTGGTTTGCTCTTTTTAAGGAGCTGCACAGCGTTGCCCTTCTGCAGCTCCAGCCCCTGCCCTGGGCTCCCCGCTGGCAGCCCTGCTGCTCCTTGGCCAGCCCAGCCCCCAGCCTCTGTCCCTCCCAGCCTGTTCCCAGCAGAGCCAGTGCTCCTTCCCCAGGGCTGATTGCAGCCCTGGCTGATCCAGGCTGAGGCAGTGAATGCCCCTGGCTCTGCAGTATCCCTGACAAGGGGAGAGATCCCACCCTGCAGCATCAGCCCAGCTTTGCCTGTCCCCTTCCTCCCCACCCTCTCCCATTGCCTTCCTTTGCTGAGTCCTTTTTCTTTCCCCTTTGGCCTTCTGGAATTTGTGTTTCCAGCTGATGCATTTACATTCAAAGGTGCCCACCTGCTGCTGCCCCAAAGCCCGTGGTTTGGAGGGAGCACAGGATGCTCCCCATCCCGCCGTGGCGCCCCCAGCCTCCCTGCAGCCAGGCTGGGGAGATGCAGACAGCAGAGCTGGCTGATGATGGGGGGCAGGAGAGGGCTGGAGTGTGGGACATTCGGGGGGCACAGGGGAAGGACGAGACCCACCTTGTATCACTTGGTGTAAGGGCAAGGCTTTCCCCAAGAGAGGGGGGTCAGCCCCTGGCCCGGGGCTCACAGAGGTTTGTGAAGATATTTGAACGGTGCCTGAACAAAGCCCCGAGCACCCTGGTGGAACTTGCCCTGCTCAGAGTGGTGTGTTGCACCAGGCATCCCCAGAGGTCCCTTTTCTTGGTCCCAAGCTCTGGCTCTTTCCTTCTGCAAGACAAGGAGCTCCTTCATGTCTCAGCTGCTTTCATCCCACTCATCTCTCCCCACCCTCTGCATTCATGCCCTTGAGGTTATAGGCAAAGCCAGAGCCTTTCTCTTTTACTGGCCTCTTCCTGAAGAAAAACAACAACTTGTAATGCCTTGGGAGTGTTTGCTGGATGGTCTGTAACCACTGTCATGATTCCACACTGGCTGCTTGGACATTCTCCATCACCACGATGTCCCGGCCTCTGGGCAAGCCTGACAATGCCCCTGAAGCCCCTGGGTGCTGGTGCAGCTGCAGGGCAGGATGGCAGCCACGTCCTCCCCAGACTGCAAACCAAGCCTGGCCAGCTTCAGTGCACAAAGCAGCACATTCTGCCTTAATCCCCTGCCTGTCTTTCCAGAACAAGCTGCATCCTTCCATGTTAATATTCCAGTCATGTGGCCAAGCCCACCGAGCCTTTGTTATGCCAATTAAATCATAATTTTGATCACGCATTGAAACTTCCAGCTCCTTTTGCTTATCCTTCCTGAGCACCTCGACAGTGCAGGTGTGTGGGGAGGTGACCCCTGGTCCTCCCAGTGCCCAAGGGCTGCACTGGAAATGCCACTTCCCAGATCACCTGCAGCTCCTTTGAGCTGCAGACGTGGGGCTGCAAGGCCACTTGTGTGCCTGAAAACCCACCCGTGGGGCTGCAAACCCACCCATGTGGCTGCAAACCCACCCATGTGTCTGCAAACCCCCCCCTGTGCCTGCAAACCCACCCGTGGGGCTGCAGACCCACCCATGTGCTGCAGCTGCTGGAAACCCCTGCCTGCCCCCCCCGGGCAGGGGTGCAGGGAGGGCAGGAGCAGCAGGACCCAGGGCTGGGCTCTGGGCACCAGCTGCCTCCAGAGCTGCCTCCAGAGCTGCTGGAGGCAGGTGCTGGGCAGGGGTGGCACTGCCTGGGGACTGAGGGTCCCTGCACAGGGACGGGGCTCCCCAGGCCCCTCAGCCCTGGCTGCAGGGTGAGAAATGGTGCAAGAAAGGGCTCAGTGTATCTGTGCATGTGTGAGAATGTTGTGTGCAGGTGTGTGTGTGCGTGTGTGTGTGCGTGCAGGTGTGTACTGCTTTATGAATAATTAATATAACCACTGATCCAATAACTATTCACTTCTTTTTTAGTGTGCCCTCAGGAGTAGCCACAACGTTTGCATTCATGTTTTTTCTGGGCAAGTGCTTTTGATAAATAGATTCAAAGCCAAAACCACACTTGGAATAAGGCAGAAGGTTATCAAGCAACTGCAGAGAAATCTGTAGTCTTCATGAAAACAAGGTGCAGGAGCAGTGGGAACACTGAGAATTTGCTAAGAGGTGGTTTTAGAGGGGGGAGGCAGCATCAAAAGATTGGGCTCAGATTTGAATCTCTTAAGACTCCTGGAAGCCATGGAAGAAGCTGGACAAAAATGTTCACTCCTATAAGCTGGGAGAAAACTGAAGTCAGATGTTACCTGAAGGACTGGATGTGCCTAAATAAACCCATGTGTTTGTCCTCTTTGTGTTTTGCAATGAGCCAGAGGAGCAGTTTAATGTAGATAATTGAGGAGGTCAAACAGTAGCAAAGACAGACGAGTGCATGAAGCCACCTCAATAAAAGCAGGGAAAACCAACTTGGTGTTAAGCTGAGGGGATGGGTGGAGAGGCCTGCACCTCTGCTCTGGGTGAGCTTCATGCTTGTGTTTGTTTCTGGTTTTGAGATAAAATACCTTGACAGAATCAGAGTAGTCGTGGTTGGAAAGGTCCTCTGAGATCACTCACTGACTCCAACCATAAAAACAAACAAACAAACAAAACCCACCACACACAAAGCACCACAAAACCACACCCCAAAACTACCCATAACACACAACCTAAAATCTCCATCACTAGAGCAGGTCCTGGAGATCCTCATCTACACGTTCCTTGAATACATCCAGGATGGTGACTCCCCCACCTCCCTGGGCAGCTGTTCCAGGGCCTGACCACTCTTTCAGTACAGAAATTCTTCCCAATATCCAATCTGAACCTCCCCTGGCACAATTTCAGGCCATTTCCTCTGGTCCTATCATTATTCCCTCAGGAGAAGAGCCCAACACCCACCTCCCTACAATCTCCTTTCAGGGAGTTGTAGAGAGCAATGAGGTCTCCCCTCAGCCTCTTCTTCTTCAGATTAAACATCAACAGTTCCCTCAGCTGTTCCTGGTAGGACTTGTTCTCTAAACCCTGCACCAGCTTGGAGGATCTTCTCAAGACACGTTCCAGGAACTCAGACATCTTATACTGGACTGTCAAAGCCTCTTGGGATTTTATTTTGGTCACTGTGATCAACACAAGGATGCTAACTCCACTCCACCCTTCTTTTGATGACATTTGGTGTGTGCCTTCACATGTTCAGCTCTGGAGCCCCCAACACAAGTAGGACATGGAGCTCTTGGAGCAAGTCCAGAGGAGGCCCCAGAGATGCTGGGAGGGCTGGAGCAGCTCTGCTCTGGAGCCAGGCTGGGAGAGTTGGGGTGTTCAGCCTGGAGAAGAGAAGGCTCCAGGGAGACCTGAGAGCAGCTTCCAGTGCCTGAAGGGGCTCCAGGAAAGCTGGGGAGGGACTTGGGACAAGGGCAGGGAGTGATGGGAGCAGGGGGTAATGACTTTAAACTGGAAGAGGGGAGATTTAGGTTGGATATTAGGAGGGAATTCTTCACTGTGAGGGCGATGAGACACTGGCCCAGGTTGCCCAGGGAAGCTGCCACCACCAAAAGTAAGAAACATGGTGAACATGGATCTTGACACATCATTTTGTCTGTCCCAGGCTATCCTGCTGGACACAGCACGAGCAGGGACAGGTGGTGGAGCTCACACGGGGCTGGCCCCAGAAAGGTGCCCCAGCAGCACGTGAGAGCTTTGAGATGGTTTTCAAGCTGTGCACAGAAATAAAGGCAGTGCTGGGTAACGTGGTGGCTGCGGTGCCCACACACCCTCCAGGCTCCGTGCAGGGGCTCCCCAGGGGCAGAACGCGGTGGCACAGGTGACACCTGCTCCCCGGGACACACCTGCTCCCCAGGACACACCTGCTCCCAGGGCTGGC
>NW_009952909.1:79627-81206 GCF_000747805.2 Chaetura pelagica | reverse complement strand
TGGGTTGACAAACCAGGGTCACAGAACCCGGTGACAGAGGGGATGGGGAAAACAAAACTGAGGCAGAAACCCTGGCAGGTGCTGCCCGGGGGGCTCAGTGCCCTGTGCTCCCGGCACCTCCCGCCACCCCAGGCTGCGATGCAGCGGGTGAACAGGGGGGTCCCACGCGTGGTGCCCACCCTGAGCCCGCCCAGCCTTGCCCAGACCCCCACAAGGTGCCAGGAGCTGCTCTGGGGGGGCCAGAGAGGGGCTTGGGATCATGGGGCACCTCCTGAGGGTCCTGGGAGAGAGGAGCTGGGGGCAGCCCCCCTGCCCAGGAGCCCCTGCAGCTCCCGGCTCTCCAGTAAAATGAATCAACACAATAAACCTAATTTGGACAGTAACTCTGTTTTCTTCATCCAAGGGAAGAGTCCTGGAGGCAGCAGCAGCAGAGTCCCCGAGGGCTCTGGCTGCCAAGGAGGAGCCTGAGCTGCTCTGTGCTAACAAGTGCATTAGCTAATGAAAACAGTATTTAAAATAATCAAAATATTTCTTTATTTGCATGTAAAGATGACATAATAAAAGATAATTAGCAGCATGTGAAGCAGTTCTACTACTCAATTTTCTCAGTTTTGCTAATTAATTATCTTAGTAAAATGCATCATTATGGCTAATTTTAGAAAAATCCAGCAGCTGCGAGGTCATAGTGGGAACAATTTCAATTTGTAATTGGAAGAAACATGAAAGTGAGTCAGATAATATTTTATTAGATAATAATAATAATAATGAATCACATGGGCATGTATCTTATGCAGTTTAAGAGGCAGAAAAGAGGCTGAATCATTTAATCATGTCATCAAAAGTGCTTCCATCACGGGCTGCTGGGGGAGCATGGGGGCACTTGGCCCTTGCCCCTGCCTGCAAGGACGTGTCCCCCAGAGCTGGCTCAGGGTCACCTCCTTTGGGATGTGGAGCTGGAACATGGCCAAGGGGGTCCACACCCCAGGACCCCCAGCATCCACCCCCCAGCCTTATCCCGCAGCACTGCAGGGCCTGGGCAGGAGGGTGGGCAGATGGGGGGTCACAGCGGATCCCAAACCCCTGGGTGAGTGAGGGGGCTGCCCTGGCCCCTCTGCCAGCTCCCTGGGGCTCTCTGACCAGGGGGCTGGGGAGGTGGGTCAGGGATGCTCCAGCGTGGTGGGGCAGGACGAGCCTGTGCTGACAGCCCAGAGCTCCTGTGGGAATGCTGCTGGGCATGCTGGAGGAGGGCATGGGCAGCCTGTGCTGGAGTATGAGGCCAGGGCTGAGACAAGATGCGGAGGGAGCACAGGACCCCTGTGCTGGTCAGAGCCATGGGGCAGCCCCACATCCCCAGCCTCTCTGGGACACCCCTGCTGCTGCTGCCAGAGCTCTGCCCTGAAGTGGGGAGGCATTTTCCCTCCCCAAAGCAGCCTGATCCCCCTGCAGCTAATGGTGCCCCCACCAGCACCAGCTCGAGAGGAAGCCCAGCGAGCCTGTTGCTCTGTGGCTGGGATGAACTGGCCCCTCTCTGCCTTTCCCAGTAAAGCCTCGGTAAGGAAAACCAGTGTGAGCTCCAGGG
>NW_009952909.1:78831-79594 GCF_000747805.2 Chaetura pelagica | reverse complement strand
CAGCACAGCTGTGGAGAGACGCTGGCAGCATCTCCCTGCCCTGGCTGGACAGAGAGCTGCAGGGGGAGGCTTGGAAAAACAGCCCCCCAGCCCCATCCCTGGGCTGGCAGCACCGGGCACAGCCACGCTGAGGGCACAGCCCTGCCCAGGGCCCCTGAGCATCAGCTGCTGGAAAGAACCAACCCCAGAGCCAGAAGGGTGGACACTGGCATTGGATCTTTATGGAGCCTAGTGAAGGAAGGGCCTCACTCAGCCCGTTCTGTTCCTGTCAGGAAGGACACGGAGCTGTTGGAGAGAGTCCAGAGGAGCCACAGGGATGATCCTTGGGCTGGAGCAGCTCTGCTCTGGAGCCAGGCTGGGAGAGTTGGGGTGTTCAGCCTGGAGAAGAGAAGGCTCCAGGGAGACCTTAGAGCAACTTCCAGGGCCTGAAGGGGCTCCAGGAAAGCTGGGGAGGGACTTGGGACAAGGGCAGGGAGGGATGGGAGCAGGGGGTAATGGTTTCAAACTGGAAGAGGGGAGATTTAGTTTGGATATTAGGAGGGAATTCTTCACTGTGAGGGCAATGAGATGCTGGCCCAGGTTGCCCAGGGAAGCTATCACCACCAAAAGTAAGAGACATGGTGAACATGGATCTCGACACATCATTTTGTCTGTCCCAGGCTGTCCTGCTGGACACAGCAGGAGCAGGGACAGGTGGTGGAGCTCACACGGGGCTGGCCCCAGAAAGGTGCCCCAGCAGCACGTGAGAGCTTTGAGATGGTTG
>NW_009952909.1:53022-78349 GCF_000747805.2 Chaetura pelagica | reverse complement strand
CCCCCCCGCCACCCCAGGTCGCGATGCAGCGGGTGAACAGGGGGGTCCCACGCGTGGTGCCCACCCTGAGCCCGCCCAGCCTTGCCCAGACCCCCACAAGGTGCCAGGAGCTGCTCTGGGGGGGCCAGAGAGGGGCTTGGGATCATGGGGCACCTCCTGAGGGTCCTGGGAGAGAGGAGCTGGGGGCAGCCCCCCTGCCCAGGAGCCCCTGCAGCTCCCGGCTCTCCAGTAAAATGAATCAACACAATAAACCTAATTTGGACAGTAACTCTGTTTTCTTCATCCAAGGGAAGAGTCCTGGAGGCAGCAGCAGCAGAGTCCCCGAGGGCTCTGGCTGCCAAGGAGGAGCCTGAGCTGCTCTGTGCTAACAAGTGCATTAGCTAATGAAAACAGTATTTAAAATAATCAAAATATTTCTTTATTTGCATGTAAAGATGACATAATAAAAGATAATTAGCAGCATGTGAAGCAGTTCTACTACTCAATTTTCTCAGTTTTGCTAATTAATTATCTTAGTAAAATGCATCATTATGGCTAATTTTAGAAAAATCCAGCAGCTGCGAGGTCATAGTGGGAACAATTTCAATTTGTAATTGGAAGAAACATGAAAGTGAGTCAGATAATATTTTATTAGATAATAATAATAATAATGAATCACATGGGCATGTATCTTATGCAGTTTAAGAGGCAGAAAAGAGGCTGAATCATTTAATCATGTCATCAAAAGTGCTTCCATCACGGGCTGCTGGGGGAGCATGGGGGCACTTGGCCCTTGCCCCTGCCTGCAAGGACGTGTCCCCCAGAGCTGGCTCAGGGTCACCTCCTTTGGGATGTGGAGCTGGAACATGGCCAAGGGGGTCCACACCCCAGGACCCCCAGCATCCACCCCCCAGCCTTATCCCGCAGCACTGCAGGGCCTGGGCAGGAGGGTGGGCAGATGGGGGGTCACAGCGGATCCCAAACCCCTGGGTGAGTGAGGGGGCTGCCCTGGCCCCTCTGCCAGCTCCCTGGGGCTCTCTGACCAGGGGGCTGGGGAGGGGGGGCAGGGGTGGGAATGCTGCTGGGCATGCTGGAGGAGGGCATGGGCAGCCTGTGCTGGAGTATGAGGCCAGGGCTGAGACAAGATGCGGAGGGAGCACAGGACCCCTGTGCTGGTCAGAGCCACGGGGCAGCCCCACATCCCCAGCCTCTCTGGGACACCCCTGCTGCTGCTGCCAGAGCTCTGCCCTGCAGTGGGGAGGCATTTTACCTCCCCAAAGCAGCCTGATCCCCCTGCAGCTAATGGTGCCCCCACCAGCACCAGCTCCAGGGGAAGCCCAGCGAGCCTGTTGCTCTGTGGCTGGGATGAACTGGCCCATCTCTGCCTTTCCCAGTAAAGCCTCGGTAAGGAAACCCAGTGTGAGCTCCAGGGCTGTGGAACATCAGCTCTTCCCATCACCTCTTCCCATCATCTCTTCCCATCACACTCCCTGGGCAAAGCACAGAGCTGGGCCCTGGCTGCAGGGCAGGTGTTTTTGACACAGCAGAGAATAAAGTTAGAAAAATAAGATAAAATGAAAACATAAAATAAATTAATAACAATAATTTAAAAATTAAGATAAACTGAGAAGTGCTGCTGCTCTTGCAGGAAGTAGAAAGCAGGTTCAACCTCTGCGTGTGCCCAGGAGAACCTTCTCCCAGCTCCCCTGGGCTGCTGCTGTGCCCTGGGTGCTGCCCAGGCCTTCTGGAGCAGGGCTGGGCATGAGGGGTCTCCACAAAACAGTCCTGACCACAGCAGGAGCCAAGGCTGAGCCCCCGGGATGCTCCTGGTTGCCATGGCAACACACTGCCCTCCATGATGCTGTGATGGGGCCCGTTGTCATGGCAGTGACCCAACCCACAGCTCTGGGGTGCCCTGCATGGTCCAGGGACACCCCAGTGGCACTGGGAGAGCCCAGGGTTATCCCACTGTCACCAGCGTGGCCCATGGACACCCTGTGGCACTGGCACAGCCCAGGGACACACCAGTGGCATTAACATGGTCCAAGGATGCTCTGGCAGCACCAGCACAGCCCAGGGACACCCCATCACCCTGTGCCTGGCCTAGGGACACCCCCTTGGCACCCAGGGACACCCGTGGCACCTGCACTGCCTGGGGGACACCTGGTGCCACCAAAGCACTGGAGGACGCCAAAGCTGGGGCTCAGCTCAGCTCCACCTTCAGCCTCTTACCCCCCTCTGACAGACACCCACCCTGTCAGCAGCCAGATAGTATTTTCTCAGCTTAAAGCAGTGACTAAACTACATTTCAACCTGGAAAAACTACTTGTCATGCAAGTTGCCTCTATTTGTGGTCAGCGCCAGCCGCGCGGCGGCAGGGAAAGCAGGTGGGTTGGGGTCCGTGGGGGGTTTTCCTGCTGCTCCTGCTCTGCGACTGATGGGGACGGAGGTGACAGGAGGGCAGAGGCTGCTGGGTACCAGTCTCTTCTGCATCCCCCAGGGCAAAGCTCCCAGCCCTTCCCTTCGCCCGGGCTGGGCAGGACAGGGGCTGTGGGAGGGCTCTGGGTGTTTCCTCGCCCCACCGAGCTCCCCTCGATCAACAGCGAATTAGAAATTAATTCTAATTGCTGGCCATAGCAGAGAGAGAGACCGACTGTCCCCGGGCTGCTCTGAGCTGTGGCTGCTCCTGCCTCCACCCCTGGATTTGTTACTCCTGTTTTTACAGCACCTGGTGCCTCCAAAGCGATGCCCCAGGGCGCTGCAGCTGCAGCAGCTTCACGCCTGGTTTCTGCCCCAGCGTCCAACAGCTCCAGCTGCCATCGGGAACGGGCACCCCAGGAGCTGCCCGGTGCTGCTCCTGGTGGCCTTGGGGCTCCTGGTGCCTCCTGCAGCTCCAGAGAACCCCCCAGCCCCATAGGAGGGAATGAAAAGGCACTTTCACCCCAAGGACCTTAATGAGCTTTCCAGCCCCCAAAACAGCTCAGGGGCAGCTGATCCCTCCCTGGCATCCTCCTCTGAAAGTTCCCCCAGGCCCCCCCAGACTCTGATCCTGCTGGGGCTCCCCTGGACACCCCCAGTCACCCCTCAGGGCTGCTAAGCAGGACGGGGCTGAGGATCCAGGGCTGCCATCCCGCCCCTGCCAGAACAGGGAACCAGTGTTGCCAGGTCCCTGCAGGAGGGTTTGGGTTTTATTTACCAGTAGAACTGGGGGAAAAAAGAGGGTGTTGGCAGCAGCTTGGAGCGATGAGAGCTGGTGCAGGGTGAGGCTGTGGCAACCCAGGTGCAATGTGTGGCAGGAGGGACTGGGGCTGTTGGGTGACCTGAGGAATCTGGGCCATTGGATGACCTGCCCACAGACTGCCCTCCAGAGCAGCCCAGACAAGGTCATTTATTCAGGGACAAAGCTCATCCACTCAGGGCTGAAAACCCGTGTTATGAAAACTGCAGCAAAGGATTTTTGAGGAGGATCAGACACGAGCTGAAGAGCAGCTCCCTACATGGCTGCAACACAACCAGAAACTGTGCTCTGCAAAATAAAAACTGGGGGAAAGCCACTGGGAAAGCACTGGGAAGAAGCCATTGAGCAAGGAGCCCACAGCAGTGGGCAGGACACATGGCAAGGACAGGCAAGGTTTCCCAGCCCCCTGGCAGAGGGATGGATTGCTCTGCCTGGTGCCTTTTGCTTCCTTTGCAGGGAAGGAGAAAGCATCAGGCCTCCAAAACCAAGCCCAGAACACCCCCTCTGCAACCAGCCCCACACCTTGGGGACTGCAGATATTGAACTGTTTGTCACTCATTTCTGTGGTTGTTCAGAGACTGTTGTGGAACCTGCCCTCACCTTTCTGGGAAGCACCGGGGTGAGGAGCCTGGGCAAGTGGCCCAGGGCAGGGGCCTCTGCTGAAGTTAGAGGGAGCTGGCAGGAAAGCCAACATCCCTGCTGCCCTGTTTGAGGCTCCTGGAACCATCAGTTCAGTGGTTTTGTTCAGCCCTCAGCTAAGTGAACGTGTGGGCAGCTCGTGAGAGGCTCAGAGGTAAGAGCTGCTGTGAAATGCCACAGACACCACGGGGTCACCACCAGGTAAACACCATTGGTGCCACACAGACCAGGCCCTGCAAGAACCAACCACCCCAGCACCAGCCCCAGGATCCCACAGAGGGAGTCAGCAAGAGGTTGTCACCACCCTGGGAAGCCCAGAAGTGCTCAGGGTGGTTTGGCTCATTGCAGGGCACTGACAGCCCCCAGCCTCTACCACAGCTTCCCAGGAGCTTCCCCCATTCCCCAGAGCTCACCAGGAATTGCCCTTGCAGGATACAGGACTGGCCAGTGCTGCTGCCCAGCTCTTCTAATCCAAACAAGTGAGAAGTCAGATTCTTTATCCTCAATCCACACATCAGAAGCTCCATCTCCAACTCCTGAGGACTCTGCTGTGTTTAACAGCAGCTGCCCCATGGCAGTGACAGCCCCAGCCCCCTCCCAAGCTCCGTGGGAGCTGTGCTGGAGGTGGGAAGCAGCACATGGAGCAACCGGAGAACGTTTGCTTTGCGAGAGCATCAGGTCTCCTTTTGGTTCCTTCTTTCCACTTCTCCACATCAAGATGTGATGCGATTCCCTCAGATCCACACTGAGACACGACGACCAGTGCTGCTGTGGAGCTGAGGTCTGCAATTTTACTCCATCTGTCTGCCCTTTCTCTGGGAAACATCTGTACTGGCTGACAATTTCAACCCCATGGATTGGAAAATATTTAAAATTGACAACTGAAAAGTTACTAGATAAGAATCTTTAAAATTTATTGGACTAACTGTGTTACATTCAATATTTGATGTGTTTCTCCTGGACAAAGAATTGGCATAAATACAAACAAGCCTTTGTGTGCCTTCCCTAAACAAATAAGAGATAAAGTACTAGAGACAAGGGAACATAGTTCACATCTTCATATTTACATTTTGCCTTTACTTTACAACTTAGCGCCAGGAATATTTACAGAAAAATACAGTAAGAACAAAAAGATCATGTCTTGGCAACATACAGAAATCCAAATTGTATATGATTTGAAGCACATGATACCTGGCCTTCTAATTTCTAATTGCTCCTGCTAAAATCCATGTGGAAAAGGTCTGTGTTTGCCTTCAAAGACATCACTCAATTACACAATCATTAAGTTTGTCTGTTAGGTTAAAATTTCTCTCCATCTTTCTGGGTGTGCAGAACCTCTCAGGAAAGAGATGCTGTCACCTGTGGAGACCCAGCACATCCAGCCAGAGAAGCAGTGAGAGGCTGCTCTGCCCTCCAGCCTCCTGCACATGCTGCTCTCCACATGGACACCATGGTTTCCACAGGCACTGTCCTCCCCTCTCCTCTTTGCTCCAAGGCTGTAGTGCCCTTTTTTAAGTACCCTTAAGATGCTTTTCTTTAAAGGAGAGTCTTTATTAAGGTACTAAACCTTCTGCAATTTCAACATTGTGTTTAAGAAGGTGACAATGGTTCCCCCTCTTTCTGCCCTGTTAAAAGGATGCCATGATTCAAAGCAGAAATTATGAACCCAAACAGAAGGGTCTTAGGAAAAGAGCAAGTATCCGTTTAGTTATTAGGCCACATTTGCTACTCAGCTCCTGCAGCATGAAGTTCCCTGTGAGCTCAGACCAGGGTCACATCACTGGTGAAGTAAGTGGTCGGTGCTTGTCTCTCCAGTGAACAGGAATGCAAACCCAAGCCACCCAAGCTGTCAAGCTGAAAACTCAAGACAGCAGTTTGTAATGAAAAAAACCCCTCTGGAGTCTTGACTGACACGTTCTTTCAATGCCAACTGAAATAAAGCTCATTTGCTCTAAGCCTTTCAGAGGAAAAAGCTCAAGGCTGGACCCTGGACTAGCTGAAGTCAGTGGAGTTTGGTCACTGACTTGGACAGGACAAGGATTTCACACCCAAATTGGTGTTTTAGATTTTATGAAGAATTCTGAGACCTCTCCACATGCAGGGGAAGGAGGGACCTTCCTTGCAGGCACCTTCCCCCAGTACAGGTCTGCCACAGGCACTCGCTGCTGCGACCGGCACCCAAACCAAGTGGGATGGCAAAATATCTCTGTAACCTCAACCCTTCCATCCTGAGCTGTGACCTTCTGCAAGGTTCACCTTCCCAGCCAGAAGAACCCAACACTGACAGCAGGTCACACCACAGGCCTGGGATGGGTTGACCAGCCAGTGTTACAGTTCCATAGAGCTGCTTCCCCATGGGCTCAGCAGCCCCATGCCCAACAGTCACCAACAGTCTTTCAAGACTTCTAAACACTTCCATTGCTTTCAGGACTGTCACAGACCCAAGACTGTTCTTCAGCCAGGCAACAAACCATTTACAAAAGAGACCTTAAAGATGATCTAGTTCAAACACTTTTGGTCCTTGTGGAAAATACCCAGGGTTTCCCCAAACCAAAGGCACAGGTCTGTAGGGTGCTGGCTGTGC
Organism: Chaetura pelagica; assembly: GCF_000747805.2. Taxonomy (NCBI): domain Eukaryota; kingdom Metazoa; phylum Chordata; class Aves; order Apodiformes; family Apodidae; genus Chaetura; species Chaetura pelagica. Next base: position 71,909 of record NW_009952909.1, on the reverse strand, counting down.
CCACATGCCTGAAAGGATTATTTTTGTAGCTCATCACTCCATAAGCCAAGGACTTTGTGTGTAACATACACTTAGCTACAGTGTGTGGCTTTTGTTGGTAGGTTATTGAAGATGTGCAGACATTTGATTGCTCAGTATGTTTATTTGTTACACATGCACTGGTCATGCCTTTTAAATCAGTGGACTAAGGTGTGTTTGGCCATTAATTAGATCCAATAGGTACATAAAAAATGTGGGTAAATTTAGTGTTCGTGCATTAAACTGATACTGGCAGGAGGCTGAAGCTGCCTCAGTTTCCCTTCACAGCTTTTCCAGTACATCCAGAGACTGCCTTGCAGCTCCTCCTGACATTTGCAACCTGGGCATCAGGAAACCTGGGCCAGTCATTGTGGTTACTTCTACAATGGTTTTCTTTATATGGTTTCATTCATTCTTTCATTTGTGACTCATCTGGATCAAAATCCAGAGCTCCTGAGTTGAGAGACCAGTGTGCTTGTCCCCTGCAACAAGCACATGTCACCTAAAGCCCCTTTGGTTGACATCCTGAAAGTCCTTCCATGTGTACTTTTAGGAGCCTGTGTTTCCACTAAGTCTTTGTGAAAAGACCCATGAAAAGACAGGATCAGGGTTTGTCCTTGGCAGGTAAGTTGTAATGACACAATTAAGATGGTTTCAGGTCAGAACTGTTGCAAAAAGTAAAACTCTGCAAAACTCTGGAGTATCAGAAGTACATGGTACTACTGCAATGTACATTAAAAAGCTAATAAAAACACTTTGGGAATAATATGAGGAGCTCCCCCAATTCCTGCTCATACTCTTGGTCTCACATCACCTCCTGGCTGGAAGGAAAAGGCCACGTGCTGCTGCCAGAGATCCCAAACTGCACCTCTGGGAGCACCAGTGATGATTCACACTGCAACAGGGCTGGGCTGCCCCAGGCTGGGCTCCCCCTCTGCCAGTGCCCACTGCAGCTTCCCTGCTCCCAACACCACATCTGCATTTGTAAACACCTTTTCCCAGCACATCCTTCAAGTCCTGAGCACAGGAAATCCACAGGCTGAAAACGCAAACCTCTGACCCAGGTGAAAAGGAACCACTGCTGCTGAGCACGAGAAAGCACCAGAGATTCCAAACCACTTTCAGCTCTAGCTCCAAAGGGGCTTTCAGGGATCAGCAGGTTCATGGGGAAAAAGAAGAATTCTTGAATTTTCTTTCTGAGCTGTTGTAGTCTGTTTAACAGGAGCTTCTGAAAAGTGTTACAGAAGCTGCGAAAACTGCTGATGCTATAAATACCAGGCAGGAGGCAGCCCCAGAATCTCAGATTTCAGTCCAATGGAAGGGAAGCAAGTTTTACACCTTTTATGGAAATGGTGAGTAGGTAACACAGACACTTCCAAATAAATTAACTAGTTGCATTAAAAAAAATAAATTTAAAAATCAAGGTGCTAAAATTATATGTGACATTTTGCAACAGACCTGAAAGTCACAACCTTGTTTTTATATAACCAAGAGCTGTTCTCTAGTAGTAACCTAGGTTGGAAAGTCAGGTAGTTTCAGGTGGTTGTTGCTGTCAGTGCCACAGAAACCACGCATGGCAATGGTCTCACTCCCAGCCACAGAGGGAACTGAGAAGCACAGGATCTTGGCTATGAATTCCATGACCTGCTATTTCCAAGAAATCTTCCTCCTCTTGCTTCTGGGACACATGTTACAAGCAGTGCAGGATCTTCTGTTGAGCTCTGAAGGGGGCTGAAAATGTCTTTGAAGTTCTCACAGGGACAGTTCATGCTCTGAATCTGCTCCCTCCTCCTCTGACACGGGTGTAGTGAGATGTCTGAAGGCAAGTTTGTTTGTACTTTGTTTCCATCTTTATATGCAGAAAGGGTTTTGTTCTGATTGTTTTCCTCTCACAGAACGAGACACTTACAGTTCTTAATTAATCTGGAATAAATGATTGGGTGAGGGAATTATGTTGCTAGCATCCAGGAAGACTGGAAATACATAATCTTCTGAAGGTAGGTGAGTTCAGTCAATATTCCAACTGAATGTTTTGGGTTCATTTCTCATTCCTCCCACATGGTATCTGCTGACTTGTGCTAGGATATGATTTCCTGAATTCCGGAGGGCTGAGGAAATTTGTTGTTGTTATTTAACCCTTTTCATTACTGTAGCCACCAAGCTCTGATCTAGTTGTCCTGGAAAGATAATTACCTAGGGGTTGCAGTTCTTGAGCCCAACCTCCTGGAAAAGTGAGGTATAAAACTCGGGCTCCAGCTGCCTGTTCCTGTACTTATGGACAATGTCTGCGATCTTCTGTTTTCGGCGGACGTGGGGGGGGTTGTAGGAATCACTTTCCAGCCTCTTTCTCCGACAAATATTTATTACTGTCTGCCTCACTAAGAAACCTGAAAAAGAAACAACATTGGAATCAAGTTTGTGCAAAGCCAAGCCTGCACCCTTCTGCTGGCTTTGCAGCTGAAGGCAATGTTGGGTTCAGGCCTATCTACGCTTATTCTTGTTGAACCTCATTAGGTTAATCTTTGACATCTTTTTTGATCCATTTTGATCCAGGTACACAGGAAAAGGAGGACAGCACAGACAGGTCTGCAGAGTGAGTTCAGTATTTGTACTGAACACATTAGAAAATGCTCAATTCTGTGGCTTTTATTGACTATCCAGCTTCTAAAACAGAAGGAACACACACAGCATGCCAGGACAGCCCAAAAAATTCAGCATCAGGACCCTCTGGCAGTCAAGCAGCTCCAGTGCTTTGGCTCTCCATGATCAACATTAGGGTCACATTCCTGGTCTCTTACCTAAATAACAGGCATTTACCTTCTCCTACCACCACTACCAGCTCCAACCCTTCACTTCCTTTCCCCTACGACTGCAGTGGAGCCCTGCCATGCCGAGGCTCAGTGCTGACCACCTGCTCCCTCTGCTGTTCCTGCTTCCTTCTGCTGCTGCAAAAGGCACATTTTTGTTCTGTCATGCCCAATATTTCTTCCAACAAAAGACTGTAGCCCATGTATTTTGCAGATAAATTATTATTTACAACAAAACAAAACATGAGCTTTCCTAAAAGTCTTTAGCTTACCAAGAGCTCTCCGACTGACGATCATTCCATCCACCAGTGGGATAACCATGTTGAATTTCCCAGTTGCTCCTTGTAGTTTTATCCTGAATAAGCCAGTGTTTAAGGGGTGGATGAAGATCACAGGAACTTCTTTCTCAGGAGTGGCAGATCTTAAGGGAAAAGCCACGAGTGTTAAATCAGTTTTATAGCACTGTTTCAATTAATGTACAGATGAGGAATGATCACTTATGAATGTTAAGAAATGTCTTGTGGCTGAACCAGTAGGACTTCTGTGCATCCTCTGGACATTGGAAAGGTTGTATCAACTGCACAGTTTCTATGATCTTCTGTCACCATAGAATTTGAGTCCTGCAGACACAACTGTGTTAAAGCCCTGCAGCATTAGCACCTCACAAGGGTGAGTGAATCAGGAGGGAGGTTAATCACAGCCTCAAGAAAAAAAACACATTTTCTGTTCCTTAATTTATGTTGAAACTGCAGTGATATGAAACTTTCAATTTTTCAACAAAAAAAGTTCACTGATGAAACTCATCTGTCTTTTTCAACGTGACTGCCTAGAGCTTTCAGGGTTGCCTGTAACAGCTGAAGAATGTGAACACTCTCAGTCATGACTTCTGAAGCCGAAACTTTTGCTTGGAAGAATCAAGAAAAATACTGAAAATAAGAGCAGTCCTACCTTAGGGAAGTGCTACTATTGGCTGTAGTTTCCACACCAGTGCTAGTCTCAGACATCAGATCAGGGAGGGGGAAGTTTTCTGTAAGAAGAGGATGTAATGAATAAAATTTACATGCCACAGTTTTGGAGTTTGGTCAAAACCAGACAGTCCTCAAGCATTTATACCATGGATGTTCTTGCACTGCTGGTGATGCAAAGTCTGTGTTTGCTTTTAAGCTTGAGATTCATGGTGTCTGGACACACCTTAACCATCCTAAACCCAGTGTATTAGGTAACACATGTCCCAGACTCTCAATTTTCACAAACCCAAAGTCTCAAGAGCAAAAGCAGGAAGGAGGTGAAGTACTTCAGTCCCAAAAAGAGCTTTCTAACTATTACTCAACAGCATCTTTACTTAACTGCAAGAAATCACCCCCAACAATGCTGGTCATCTCAAATGATACTATCCCTCACATCCACAGTTCTCTTGAGCCCTGCTCCAACAAACATATTATTCCTCAAATCCAAGCTCTGTGGATCCTCACCACAGCCTACAACTCCACTGCCATGCACCTGGTGAGTGCATAATGAGGGTGCAGGAGAAAGCAGGAAGAGCTGGGACAGCTGGAAGAGGATGTGGCAGTTCCATACACTTGTTTAGGGGCAAGAACTGAGAGATGTTGAGAGTTACTCCCAAAAGCACTTGTGGGAAACTGTTCTTTTCTTCCCCACATCAGTCTAAACAAAAGGTCTTTTCAGCCAGCAAAGGCCTCTTCTGATCATTCCCTGCTCAGGGACTAAACCAGACTTGCTTCTCAAGGACAACCGAACCCAAAACAACAGATGTGGTGCAGGACAGAAGGATGGGCCACAAGCCATCCTGTGCCCCTGGCAGTCACCCCCTAACTTGGGGCTCAGGGACGCTCCTTGGCTCTGGGCAGTGACACTGCCTGGGCAGGTGGGTCCCGGGGGTCTCAGAGGCGGCGAGTGCAGCAGGTGGGCCCTTCCCTCCTCCCTGAGGCCCGTTTGGACGCTTTCTGCGTGGGACACCCCCTGCTGCGGGCACTGGTGCTGGGACCTGCCTGCCCTTGCCCCTCGTCTCTTCTTGAGACTCCGACACCAGGGGCTGCACCTGCCGTCCTGCCTGGCCAGAAGGGGCCACCAACCAACCTGCCCTGGGAACAAGGAGGGTGACACCACCACACACACACACACTCCTCTTCTCATACCCACACACACAGCTCAACCTCCTCCCTCCCCCCTTTGGTCCTTAACCCTCTCCCTTAAAAGCACAGGACCTTTTGCATTGCCTCCCTAAAGGACACCTTCTTACTGTATATATCCCTGGCAGCCATTCACATTTGCATCTTCCCTAAACATCACCATTCAGTTTGTGTTAACACTTAATAAACCAATTAGTTTGTGGAGTAAACCTTGATTTTAGAGGCAGTTTCTGAGCATGGGGGTGGTGCTTCCTAACTATGGCCCCGCAGTGGCCGGTCCTCCGTGAGAGGCAGCGCCACGTGTGACCCTCGGGCTCATCCACAAACCCCTCCACATCGGGAGGGGCAGTTGCAAAAGCACCTGAAGCCAGGAGCCCCCCAGTACCAGCTCATGACAGAGATGTTCAGACAGCAGGATAGTGCCAACACCTCTGCCAGTGGAAAGAGTGCAAGGCCCAAAAGCACCTTTGCCATCAGAGCTGGGATGCTGAGAGTACACAAAAGCTGGAGAGCATGGAGGACCCCAGAAGTACTTTAGATGGAGCAAGAGGGAGGGTAGGCAGCTGGCACAGGGGGGACAGCCTAGACTACAAAGTGACAGCTTTTCCACGGGCCAGATTCAAAGATGTACCAGAAGCAGAAGGCAAAGCCTCTGGGCTGGGAGCCACCCTGAAGAGGCCTCCTCCCGCCAAATCCAACTGCCACACTTACTGAGGCTCACAAACTCATTTCTTCAGATTAAGGCTCAGAGCTTTGGACAATTCCTACAGCTGCTGAAAGAAGCAGCCAAGCAGAAAGATGCTCGTGCAGCAGTTGCTGCCTCTGCAGTGAGCTGGCTTTAGCTGCCACCTGAGGAAGAAGTGGGTCAGGAACACCAGCTCAGGAACTGAGGCAGCTGAGGGACTCCAGGAACTAAGGGATTGGTTCAATCAATACCCTCAATACCCTCTGGGCCCATGTCTGGATAAGGAAATGATGCTGCAGAACTTGATGTCAGCCTCCTGATCCCAGCAAAGCTATGGGGGGTGTGCTGAGGACAAGGTGGTCTTCTTGAGAATTTACACCTACACTTTATATGAAGCTTCATCTTGATCACTCCCATTCCTGTGGTTACTTTCTCTGGGAGAAGCTAAGGGCTTAATTAAGGTCCAGCCCCTAGTACTAGACTGGGAACCACAATTAGAGACCAAAAATAGAACACAGTATCTCTTAATGGCCAGTGTTACAGACTCTGCTGGGCTAGGCCAGTACAGAGAGGCTCTGGTTTAGCACTAATGCCAGGTCATGGCTTAGAACCAGCACACAAGAAGCTTTTGGGGTTTAAAGGACTCCTCAAGCCTAGCAGACAGCTGCTCACCATTGTCCATGCCATGGGTGTAACAAGATGGACAAAGCTGGGTCTCCTACAGGTCAGCCAGTACCCAGAGCCCAAGGGGAAACACCAAACTAAGAGCATGAAGTTGCACGAGGAGCAGGACCCTGCCTGAACAAAGGTGCAGAAGGGATGTGGGACTGCACAGTGTGGGACACAAGCACAGAATAAATGAGCCCTCCCACAACAGAGAGAACATATCAGAGAATGCTTTAGAATCTTAGAAGTGGCAGTTATAGACACTAATAAGGATTTAGCATTTTATAGAGGAACGGAATTGACTTTTTCCTCTGGTTCCTGCCCGTTGTTACTTTAGCAAACAATAAAAACTTCTACACACCTATATCATCATAACGTTCCACCCAGACCACGTACACTTTGGTTTCAGGTCCCATCGGTGGAATGGTCCGGCCCTGAGGCACCCTCTTGGATCTGGAAGTAGGACTGAGCTGTTTTGAACACAAGGGAAGAGTAGCATTTGCAAACATCCCGAGCCCAGTGGTGCAGCCAGAAAGCATTCCCACATTTGCTCCTTAGTCTTTCAGACCTCAGACAGGTCCAACCTCTGCCAGCTATTGAGATGGGGGAGGCACTGCCCACCCAGGAATGGTAACCTGGGTCTCTGCAATACTCATACTCAACATTAATTATATATTCACTATTAAAAAACTGGTTCAAGTTTTTCTTAATGCTCTTGAAGATCTCAAATCAGTAACTACATATACATTTGGAAGATCATTCTATACAAGAGCAGCTGTAAATCCTTTGCTAACTTGCAGCAGTTCCTGGTTTTCTGCTGTGCTCCCAGACCAAAGCAACTTCTCATCTGACACTTCAGACACAACCACATTAATCTGGTTAGGTATAAAGTGTCCATGTCTATCCATCCTAAATTTCCAAGCATGGATTTGAGTCTGAACTACATTGTAAATGCTCTATATACTTTTCCTGTTTGTGTCAAGTTCTCACCAGGCAGAGCATTACTATTTATTGTGTTTAAGGTTTATATTTCATTTAATGGATTATTGCTGGTGCAAATTCTGGCAGGACCAAAGTGGATGCTAAAGATTTATGGCTTGGAACAAGTAGCTCCAAATGCTAAGAAACCAAGTCACATACTTTCAAAAATGCTGTATCATTGCCCATGAGCTTCTTGAAAAAAAAAAAAAAAAGTGTATATCTATATATCTATCTGAATGCCATTTTCCAATGCAAGTTTTGCCTTACCCGCTGGGAGGCATTAAGATTGTCTGTATGATTGGGGAACAGTTCCAGTGTCAGAGACTGCTGCTTCAATATTCCTGGCAGCAGATCCATGTTGGAGTCACTTTCTTGGTCAGAGACATTGCTTTCCAGTGAATCAGCTATAAGCCAGAAGAAAGGTCGGGTTATTTTTTCTTCTGCCAAAAACCTCAAGCTACCATATGTAAGATCTTCAAACTAAAAAGGTTGTTAAGTTTTCAAAACTAAACACATTTACCATCAAGTCAATACAGCACTGAAAAGCAGGTAGAGGATTCAGCATTGGACAACTGCCAGTTACTCCAGAAACAGACAGCAATTAAAACACTCCCTACAGATTTAGGAATGTCCCATCCATTTCCTATGGAATAGTCTCCTCCTTCCCACAGCTACCATCTCCTCATAGCCCTTTTATTCCAGGGAACTTTAGCACACGGTTTTAGCGTGCAAAAAGATGTCATGAGGGCTGTTGATCATCTGCACAGCAGTTGTGTCCATGCTCCTCCATGTGCTGCAGGAGCATGTCATCAAGTCAGGAGATAAAAAGAAACATCCCCAGTTGGTGACAAACCAGACACATCCAACCTAACACACCTGGGGCAAGAGCAACACTTGTGGTGCAACACACTGCACTGGTGTGCAAACCTGGGCAGATACTGAGGCTTAGACTGAGAAAAAGGGGCACAGAACAGACAATGCTTCAGGAGGAGTCAAGGATTAGGATGTTGTAGCTTAAACATCAGTAGCTTTCTGACTAGGATCTTGCCAGGCACACTACTGGTTATTTAGTTTCTTCAGGTTCTACTTCTGAAAAAGCTCTCTAACAAAATGTTGTTTTGGAAACAGCATGTGCAAAGTGATCTTACTTAGGGACTCCACTGGTGATGGGACAACAAAAGCAATTTCTGTCAAGGCATCAGCATAGTACAGCACCTTCTTCTGCCCATTGAAGATACTTGCCCCAACATCTTCTGAAATAATTAGATCATCTGAAATGGACATAAAAGGAAAGTTTAGTTAAAAGGAAGCTCCATCTCTTTGTACACTGCCTCAGAACACCTTCAAACACAAGGTTCAATCAATGAGAAGAAATCACACAGATCTTATTTCAAAATGAGAAGACTTCGAATCCCATGGCTAACAACCACTGTCACATAATTTTAAAAATTATTTTTCATTTCATTTTTTATCCAAGCAGGTTTGGAAGTCTCCAGAGAAGGAAACTCAACAACCTTTCCAGGCAGCCTGTCCAGGGCTCTGTCACCCTCATAGGAAAGAAGCTTTTTCCTCATGTTGAGGTGGAACTTCCTGTGTTCCAGGTTGTGCCCATTGTCCTTGTCCTGTCTGGCTCCATTCTCCTTAAACCCACACTTTATGTATTTATAGATATTGATAAGGCCTCCCCTCAGCCTTCTCCTCTCCAGGCTGAACAGTCCCAGTTCTCTCAGCCTTTCCTCATAACAGAGATGCTCCAATCCCCCAATCATCTTTGCTGCACTCCACTGGACTCCTCTCCAGCTGTTCCCTGTTTCTCTTGAACTAGAGAGCTCAGAATTGGACACAGTTCTCCAGATGTGGCCTCACCAGGGCAGAACAGGGGAAGCATGACCTACCTCAACCTGCTGACCACACTCTTGCTAATGCAACTCACGATACCATTGGCCATCCTGGCCATTGCTGGCTCAACTTGTTGTCTACCAGGACTCCAAGATCCTTCTCCTCAGGGCTGCTTTCCACCAGGTCATCCCCCACCCTGTACTGATGCATGGGGTTGTTCCCCCCCAGGTGCAGGACCTCACACTTGTCCTCCTTGAATCTCATCAGGTTCCTCCCTGCCCAACTCTCCATCCTGTCCAGGTCGCACTGGATGGCAGCACAGCCCTCTGGTGTGTCAGCCACCCCTCCCATGTTTGTAGCATCAGTGAACCTGCTGAGGAGACACCCTGGACCCTTGTCTAGTCCATTGATTAATTCATTGAACAAGACAGGACCCAGAGAGCAACTACTGGTTACAGGCCTCCAACTCAACCCCACACCACTGATCACAACCCTCTGAGTTCTGCCACTCAAACAGCTCCCAGTTTACAGCTCTCAGGGAGCAGCACCACAACCCAGACCCAACTGTTTAAGAACTTCTTTGCTTTTGGGGGTGTTCAGGGAAACAAAACCAAAGCATATGCCTGTGAATTTATTTTAATCATGTCTCACTGGAAGCTGCTCTAAACTCCTGAATGTGTTTTTTACCACAAAGAGAAAGCATGTTTAGCAAAATAAGGAGACTTAGTCATAGCAAAGATTGGAGAAGAAAACAAAGCAAGCAATCTTCACAATTTGGTTCAAGTCTACTTTGCCATTTCAGCTTTTTAGCCATTGCTTGCTAAAAGTGTGACTCCACTCATGGATTTTTCCAACAGAATCACCAAGGTTGGAGAAGACCTCTAAGATCACCAAGTCTAATCATCTACCCAGGGCAGGAAAAAAACAAAACCAAGACCAAAACAACCCACAAAACCACAACTACACCCCACAAAACCAACACCACCACACAATCCCAAAAAACCCACTGTGCCACTACAGTATGTACCCTCAGAATTAGCCCATCCTTCTTCCCAATCCCTGAATCCTTTTTCAGCTCCTTCTTCCCCCACTTTGTTGAACTAATTCAACTCTTCAGTGGTCTGTGATCTAATCCAAATGGCTGAAAAGCACCCAAGTTAAAAAGGTCACATCTAAACAGGTGGCCTCACTAAGGCAGGGCAGCCATACTGCCCAGGGAAGCCCCCAAGTACAGCAGAGTCTGACCCTGTGCTCAGAGGACAATTAAACCAAGTCCATTTTCCACCTCTCCTGACTTGTTCAGAGAGAGACATGCTTCTGTTCTCTTAACCTCTCCCCAACATTTCAAGCCTTCTATCATTTCTAGTTTGTTCTACAAATGGAGAGGAGCTTGGGGCCACAGTGACCAGTGAAGAGCATTCCAACCACGTGCACCTGATGCAAACACCAGACCAAAGATGCTGAACATGCTGAACCAGCCTTTGTGTGGCCCACAGAGAAGGCTGAGGCTCTGAAGATCTCCAAGAAACATCTGTCCCTTGGAGCAGTGACCATCAACCACAATGGAGACAACCCAGACAGTATCAGAACCTCAGGTAATCCAATTATGTTATTCTTCAAGGCAGAAACTAATCCAACTTCCCAGTTAGGGCCCTGGGACAGCAATTCACTACCTGAGCATCATTTTGGCTGACAGAATGGGGAGAGGGTGGCATGTGACAAGGCCAGAGAAGGAGTTGCTGTAGTGGAAAAAAGCAGAGTAAATTAAGCAGGACAGGAGAAGAGCTGAGTGTGGGCTTCAACCCCCCTGACCTACAAACAGTAGCTTGTTTTCATTACTTCCTGCTAAGTATGAGTACAAGGTTAACTTGATAGTCAACGTCTCATTTTAATCTACTTTCAGAACATAAAAATCACACAATATTTCATGTCTATTTACCAAAATGCAGCACAATCTGTATCCATTTTCACCTGAGTTAAAGACTCATCAAGTCTGCTAAAGATATAGCCCAGAGGCATTTCTTTGCTGAGGCTGCTTCCTCCAAAAACACTCACAGACACGAGTTTTGCTCATTCTGACTTTAAGCTTAATCTAGTATTTACAGATTCCTTTTAGTAAGCATGAACATTTATAAAAACAATAAAAATACAAGTGCTCAGACAGGTATCCAGAGCAAGAAATTTTAATTAATTGTCTCCTAAAGAGCCTAAACAATTTAATTTAGTATTACACTCTTTACTACATCTTACCTTGCTCGGGTCCCTCTTCATCACTGCAGCTGTTGATTGACCAGCTCGTTGAGACATGGCCAGTCCAGCCAGGGTGCTTCCCCACATCAACAGACCAGCCAAGAGACAGCAAGAACTCCAGGAAGTGTGGCTGAACAATTCTGGAAGACTCCATGTTCTTCAGGATCTGAAACAATCAGCAGTACCATGCTAGGTACAGGAGACTCCAGGAAGGAGCTCTCTTCCTTTCCAGTTTTTTATTTAAAATTTTATGCCACCAACGTGGCTTTGCCCAAATACAGTGATTCAGAGAGCCTGGGACTCCAGACTTGGACATGGACACAACTCCCTGCTGCCCAGCATCCTCCCATCCTGCTTGGCCATGTCCTAGTCAACCAACTTGTCTTTCTGCCATCATCACCAAGACCTGTAAATCAGTTACTCAAACTGCTAAAAATGGCAATTTTAAGATTTATCACTCATCAGGGATAAATTACAGAACTGTTCAGCACAGAATCTGCATTAGCATCAAATGTAACGTAAGAATTTTCTGGACAATTTTCATGACTGAGGTGAAATTTTCAGAGAAAGACATTTTATCACTACTCATCTGTGCATGACACACTGATTTAGAAGGCAGAGGTCACTGCATGCTGAGTTATGAAACAGATTTTGGAAATTAACTTTCAGGAGGATTGAGCCCCTACTTCAATCAAATGTCACACTATACTGTTCACTTGAAACCCAAAATCCTACTTGTTATAAAAATCTGGGATGTTTCTACACCCAAAGGCAACTTTTATGTCGTTGTGACCAAGTGAAAATCGAAACCTTCACCAAACAGCAGACAGGGAGACACGAATGGTTTGTGATTTGGTGTAGCAGAACCACTGGGATTTGTGGGAGAGTCACCACTGCACACACACCCATCCATCCTTCCTGGGCCAACTGACAATTTGTTTTGGGGCAAAAGTGTCTCTGATTTTGGTTTGTGTGGGAGCAATACACTGGGACATGGGCTCCAGCAGAGCAGAAACTGCAGGGACAGGGATGGGCACTGGAAGGAAAGATTCCAGACAGAAGGTTCCTCATATCCACACGGTCTTGGCACACCATCCTGATGCCTCATACAATATTCAGCAGACACACAGCACTGAAATACTCCTACTGTTCTCATTACTGAGCACACTGAAATCCTAGCCATGTTTCAGAATGAATAAAGTACAGTTCAGAAGACAATTCCAAAAACCAGGCAAGCTCAGGCTTTGGACAACTGTATGTTTCTGTATATGAACGCACTGCAAAACATGATTTGCAGTAAAGCAAGGACAAGGGGGTATTTTCAAAGAATATCTAATGATGTGAAGTACAGAGATGTAAAGTGTGCTGCAGTTCCATTACTCTGTATAAATAACTGCCACGAGACCCTTCACAGCTGGAAAAGCCTACTTACCAGCACAGAAAAATATTTGGGCCTAATGCAACACCCAGCAGGCTAGATGTCACTCATCTGGGCTGTGCAGTATCAAACACAGCTGGCTCCACCCATTGTGACAGGAGAGTGGTGACCTCTCAGAACGAAGTTCTGAGCCCAAGTGGCATCAGCTCAGATAGAGATGGCTGAGCAGGACAGGGCAGCCAGTCCTGCTCAAAACACAAATCATGTCACAACGTGGCTTTCATCTCCTCCTCTCTACATCACTAACACTGAAAGTGGAACAGGACAGAACACAGTGACAGCTCGTACCGAAGATGTGTGGTATCTCATTGTGGGTATCTCACTCAGCTCAGGTCTGAGACCTGTGTGTTAACTTGACCACCACTGCGACTCTGCATCACCCAGAAGGCTGAGGGACCACAGCAAGATGTCTGGGGATCTTGAAGCAGGAGTGGCATCTTTATACAGCATCTAAACATGCCTAGAATCTCTCAAATACAAGATTTTCTTAAGCCTACATGGCAAAAGCCATGCTATTGGGGTTTACAAAGGCCAGCAACCTCTCCTCTAACACCACAAGAGCACACAAGCACCCTGCGAGCTCAGCACGCTGCAGCTGGAAGGCAAACCCTGACTCTGGAGATGGAAAGACTGGTGGCTACTCTGAACTTCAATTTGAAAACCCCCAAACAGCAAGATCCTGGTTTCAAGAACGAGTGTATTCCACACAGAAGAAGAAGGTTCTGTCAACTGCACACTCACAGTAACACCAGGAGACGGCACAAGAGCTTATTCTGGAATAATAATAATAATAATAATAATACTTCTGCTCTTCACTGTGAGAATTATGAATGGAAAGAGGGGCAGGTACTACAGAACCATCTCTTTCTAATGAGCCCATCAACATCTTTCAGTGAGTTTCTGGGTCAGTCTAAAGAACTCAGACTTTAGATTGCTCAAATTCACCTGATTAACTTAATTGCATTTGAATGTAAATAGTACAATGTAAAGACTTAGAAAGTAAGAATACTTTCTTACTTGCAGAACGCTCTTCTTTCCTTTAACATGTGTTTAACATTAGACTCAAACCAAACTACCTGGACATTGCACATTGCTGGAATTATCTGCAACCTTCCCTACAAGCTGAGCCAACAAATCCAAAATGCATTTCTGATAGGAATCTCTGAACTCTACAAATAAGGACAACAAGGACAGAACAGATAAACATACTATTAGTATTTTAACTATATATATTACATATCACATTGAAAAATTTAAAAGATTAATGATAGAATCATAGAATGCCAGGTTGGAAGGGAACTCAAGGAACATCCAGTGCAACCTTTCTAGGCAGGAACAATTTAGATGAAATGATGTCACAACAATCCTAAATGCGGGGAATGTCAATCAACCTACAGATGAAGAGCACACAGTGACTTATTACAGCTCACACTGCAAACACACAAAGCTCCAGACCCTGGTTCTGACACTCTAGTCAGTAGCAGTGATTATTTACTTGAGGAAACATCAAAATAGGTTAGTTGGCACTTTCACTTACCTCCTGGCTTGTTTTCTGGCCTGCCTTCATGTAGAAAATGAAAACAGTATCAAAAGGACGACACGGCAGTAAATCCAAGTAGCCAAGGTCATCAAAAAACCCAGGAAGAGCAGAGTCAAGTGCAATCAGGTGAGGAGGTAGACGACTGTTAGCAGGTTCCTGTCCAACAGACAAGAGTTCAACAGCTTAAAAAAACATCTTTCCTAACTGAAAAGGTTTTCTAGCTTCAATAATAATCCATTAAAATCTAAAAAGACAATTTCCCTTTTATCCCAAGAGCAAAATGATGCACGAATTCCTGATGCAACATAATCCTGTTACTCTAAATGAGAACAGCAAGTAGAATAGTTTGACAATTTGTTGCATTCTACTCCCCTCATTACATAAAAATGGGATTTTGCCAGCAAAAAGGACCTAACATTTTGCTCAAAAAGAGCAATAGCTACCACAACAAAAGCAGCTGGTGCTTTCAAAATATCACAGCTATACAGAGTCACATGCAGTTTCAAATGTATTAACTTCTATACCAATAGCATGCAAAATACTCAGCACTTTTAAACATAATTTTTGCAAAAGCTTGATTGCTTACTTCTGTGGATGTTTTTTCTGAAATAAAGGAAATGCAAAAAATAAGAGGGCAAATTCACAGCTAAGAGGCAGATTTTCAAATTAAGAACACCGATCATAGAATCAGAACTATTCAGGTTGGAAAAGCCTCTTGTGATCACTGAGTCCAACCATCATCCCTACTCTACAAAGTTCTCCCCTAAACCATCTCCACCAAGACCACATCGAAACAACCATTAAATGCACCCAGGGATGGTGACTCCACCACCTCCCTGGGCAGCCTGTTCCAGGGTCTGACCACTCTTTTTGGGAAAAAGTTTCTCCTAATGTCCAGTCTGAACCTGCCCTGGTACAGCTTGAAGCCCTTCCCTCTTGTTCTGTCACTAATGACCTGTGAGAAGAGACCACTGATGAGGTCTCCCTTCAGCCTCCTCTTCCTCAGACTAAACATTCCCAGCTCCTTCAAGCATTCTCCTCTATAACCTGTTGTTATTTTAACATTAAAAAGCAAACTCTGCAATCTGTATGTACAGAAAAGTGTCTGTCTACGATCAAACCACTTCAGCACAATCATCTCTGGAGCAGAACTTCTAAGGCAGTCACACTTCAGAACCTCTTCAAGCACCACTCCAAAACCTAATTCAAAGCTGAGGGAATCATCTCAAGTCTGAACATGTGATTCTGATAGATAAGGAACCCCCTGCAAAAGTGCCACCTCAGCCATCTATTCAGAGCATGCTCAACTGAAAGGCCTTTCACAGCTCTGCTCTCCATCTTGGGGGCCTGGAAACCAGCACCTCATTTGATCAGGCTGCAAAGCCTGACGGCAGCTGGAATTACAAGATTTTTCATTAACTCAACTTAGTTTTGTTTTTTTGCCAAGCCAGACCATATGGGTACTGGGGGAATCTGTACAACACCAAGAAGTATCAGATCACCTTCAATGCCTCTAGAGACAGAAACCCAAAGTGGGAGAGGAACAGGCGTGCTGTCTGGAACTCCTGTGCCGGCGGCGGGGGCTTGCACTCCGTGATCGGATCAGGAAAGCTCTTCTTCCTCCACTCCTCTTCACTTTTCTGATCTATGGAAGTCTCAAAAATAATTTGCTGGGCCATGCCATTCCTCAGCTTCTCATGTCGCTCCTCCAGCTGGAAAACATTATGTGAAATGAGGATTCCACCAAGATCAGTAAGAGCCGCTGAGCAAACAGTTCTCTCGTTTAGGAAAGCTGGAAGCCCCAGATGGAGCAGCAGCTGCTGCTGCAGCACCTGGAGGTTCACTAAAACACTATCAACAGGACACTGCAATGCTACAAAGTGAACGTCTAAAGACCCTGTGCTTCCCCTTTCTAAGTGAACAGGAACTAACACACACTTGGCACTGTGAACTTCACATACTTTTAAGACACACACCCCGTCCTCCCCCAGGTGGTCTCAAAAATGCCCTTTTTAGTTCCCCAGAAGCAGCAAAACAATAGAAGGCATTGCTTCCTAGTAATACCAGGATCCTGGGCTCTGTAACAAATCATGCTGAGCAGAGCCTCCCCAAACACCCAGCCAAGGCAGTGTCACCTTCCTGGAGAAGCACATGGAATTGGTGAGTTAGCAAAGCTGTTCTAGCTGTTGCTGAGCAGTGCTACACAGCACCAAGGCCCTTCCTGCCTCATTCCACCAGTGAGGAGACTCGGGGTGCACAAGCTGGAGGGAACCAAGCTGGGCCAGCTGACCCCAACTGGCCTGAGGGATATTGCATGTAAAGCTGGGGAAGAAGGAAGGAGGATGTTCAGAGCAATGCTGTTTGTCTTCCCACATGGAGCTGAAGCCCAGCTTCCCTAGGGATGGCTGCATACCTGCCTGCCCTGGAGGCTGGGAATGGATTCCTTGTTTTGCTCATGCAGGCAGCTCTTACTTGACCTACTGAACTGTCTTTATCTCAACACATGAATTGCCTCACTTCTACCCTTCCAGTTCTCCCTCCACTCCCCAGGGGCTGCATGGGGCTGAGCTGCCAGTTGGGCTGAAACATCACATTCCATTAACATGAAATTAGTCCAGAGTAAAGCTATTTACAGTAAGACATTACTGTTTGATTCCTGAGCAGACAAGAAAACCAAGAACAAAATTAAGCCAGAGACTAAGAGTTACTCACCTCCTCATTCACAATTTCGTGCAAATCAGGAATGCTCAAGTCAGCTTTCACAAATGGGATCTTGTCCACCTCTTCAGGAAAGGGGCGATGCTTCACACTGTATTTCAAACCAACATCATTTTTAGGAGCTGGTCGAGGTTCTGGTACAAAAGTCTGATAAAAAAGGGGGATAGTATTTACATTGAAGGCACTGTACCACTAGACAATACTACACTGCAAGAGAAGGAAAACCTTCCTCCCTCCTGACCACCAGAAGTACACCAATCTATTAGTGAGAGGTATCATTAAAAACATTCAGTACGTACTTTAAACTAATAAGACTTTTACTAAAAATGTGGCTTTCCTGTAGGGTCCTCTTCAGATACTAGAAGAATCCCAATAAAAATGCCAAGCTTACGTGGCAACACCTTTACAGTCCATTCTAGCTGTACTGAGCAAAATCTGTCCCTGTTTGAGAAGCCTCCACTTTAACCCTGCTGACTAGGATGGGCACAGAAATTCAGTCTGGGAAGTTCTGGGAGAGGACAGCAGCAATGCTGCAGGTCAGGAGTGAGATGCACTGCCAGGGTATCAGAAGGGCTTGCATGAGGTGTGGCAACACAACCTCGACACTGTTACTGCATTATATTCTAAATGTTAGTATGGAATTCAAAACTTGAAGTTACCACCAAAAGTAACATAAGATCTAGGTGCATGTTTGCAGGTGCATAAGGTCCAAGCAAGACCTTTAATTACATCTTGAGTGCTGCTTTATGAATGTATTTACTATCAATTATGCCTCAAATGGGTAAAACTGTTGACACTGAAGTCACAGTGCTTTTATGTTGGGAAGGTTCCTTTAAAACTGGACAGGAGCTCAGCAGCCAGGTGGGGGAGGCCCACACTTGGAATGACACCATTTAGCAATGGGCTCAGCTTCAGCCAGAGCACGGCTCCAAAGGCACCCCCTGAAGCATCTTCCCAAAGGCTGCCCTGCAGGGACCAGTCACCTAAATGTGAACATGACAGTTGAGACTGACAGGCCCTCATTTCAGCTACGTTATTATTTTCTTTGTTTTACTGAAGGGCATGTGAAGAGTTTGAAAATTTGGAGAAGTTCACAAACAGATGGAAATTGTAGTAATAGATGGACCTGCTCCATGAGCCAATTGCAATAAGAAATTTTACTGTCAAATGAGATTGGGGTATTTCTCCTCCTCTATTCCTCTCCAGAGCCATTTCAGATTTCATCTAGATTTTTATTTCTTTCACAGCAGGTTTACAGCCATCTTTGCAACACTGGGCTTTGCAGCTTGAATAGTTGTTCTCTCTGCAGCATCTCAATCTACACCTCCAGACTTTGCTCCCTCTGCTGGAAGGGCCTTGCCTGACGTCCTAAAATCAGCACCAACTCTCGTGCCTCCACACTAAATACACTGTCCATTGCCCCAGCCCCTCAGAAGATGCTTTCAGGAAAAAAAAAATAAAAAAAATCCCCTTCCCTTAAACAAGTCTAGAAGGCAACAGCACTTTCACAGCCTATATTTAATATTAATGTCATAAAGAGTCACCAGAGATGTGTCACATTACCTACAGCTAAAGGCCCCATGTCTCAGCCTTAATGTATAACCACCAGCTCTGTGGGGCTGTCTCACATTAGTGGAATTTTCTGCTGAACATCTCTAAGTTAAAGATTTCTTTATGGGCTTTGATAGAGACCTTTTGATTTGCTTTCGCTCCTCTTGGCAAAAGACAGAGCTGCTGGGCCCATGCAAATCTTCCAGATGTCCCACGGATCAAAACCGTGACAGAGGGGAAAGAG
>NW_009952909.1:46870-52844 GCF_000747805.2 Chaetura pelagica | reverse complement strand
ATCTGCAAAGCACATGCTGAAGAGAAGACATCATCAGACAGTGCAAACGGTTCACTCTGCAATAACTTTACCAGAAAGAAACACAGGCATCATGATAGAAGTTTGGTTTTCAAGGTTAACTCCTTCCTGACCCTGAAGAATTCCTGGTGAGGTGTAAGTAACCCTCCTCTCTGCAGCAGGCAGAGGTGGTGTGGTCTGCTCTGTTCAGCAGCTGCCAACTCAGTTTCATCATTAAAAGCAACTTCCATCCAAATTCATGCCGATCACAGCTCCTCTCCAAACTATCTCCAGGAAATGAAAAAATGATTGTTCAGCCAGTGCCTGCTTAGGTAAGAGAAGTGCCCATGCAGAGAAACAGCTTCCCTGATACTTCCATGACCTTCTGTAAAGGTCCCACACAAACACAACAGTAAGAACAGCTGAAGGTCAAGCGACATGGTCAAACTAAGACAGGGAAATATTCTGACTTCTCGTGATGGAAAATTCTTCATGAGGAACAGGGAGACAGAGAAATTGTCCTCCTAGGTTTTCAAGACCTACCTGGACTACCAGCTTGCATCATCCCGGTTTGAATTCAGGGCTGACTTTGTTTAAGCACACAGAGATAAACCAAAACAAGTCACCCACTGCAGTAATCTGCCTCAGAAGTGATGGGATGTACTTGTGCATCACTGCAATTCATCTCATAATTCAAAAGGATTTGAAAGCAAATGATGCACAGCAAGAAAAGATACTCTAATATGTGATTCTAATAGCTTTACAGGATTCCTAAGTTCATTGAGCAAAGGCAGAGTGAGGATGAGGATTGCTCTAACTCATCCTAGTCAGGAACACACTTGCTCCAACACAGACTGTCCACAGATGAGGAAAACAGATCTGTGGCAGAGAGCAGATCTAATACACATTAGTCTTAAACTGAAGTAGCAATTCTAATCTGTTAGGTCATGTCATGATACATAAAGACTTACAGGGGATCAATTATTCAGTTCAGAGCATCATGTAATTTAATACCAGATTTTTTAAAATGTAAGTTCTTGTTCAAACCATATGAGGCTGAAACAATTTAGATTCAGCTGTGAAAGCCAATACTCTGTGACAGATCCCCTGCTCAGCAGGTGTCACCAATGGAACAGGATGGTACACGGGAAAGTTGTAACAGCTTCTAAGCAACCAAAACCATTTGAGCTGAAAGCACCCATGGCAACATTAGTAACAGGAGACCTGCAGCAAGCAAAAGTAGCTGTGCAAGCAGAAAGGTGTCACACCAACCCTTTATTGAGCACTTATCCCTGTCAAGCCTCCTATACTTGTATCTTCATTCTTTTCTGAACAAGGATGTTTTCAAAATGTAATGCTATTGCTTTTGTCAGCAGCAACTCAGAGGCAGGCAGCTGTAAGGATCTGACCTGACTGGGTGAAAGACAGAAACAAGCACATGAACAACCCAGATGGGTTTGTGAACATTTGACTACCAGTGGTATTACAGTTATTCCACTACTTCCCCCGAGAACACTACTCTGCTCTAACCCACAGGACAGGTAAGACACTGAAAGCAGAGAGACACTTGATGAAGAGCCTCTGGTTTGCAGCTCCACACAGTTTTAACCAGAAGAAGGAAATGGAAAGGATGAACTTACTCTGTTCATTCCCCAGAGGCTGCTCCAACATGGCCAGGATGACACTATTATCCAGAACAAAGTACCTGAAGCTGTGCTTGTTTATGGTGGGTAGACGAGAATATTTAATTAATGTGGTTTCATTCACCAAGCTGCAAGGAGAAGCAGGGCCACTGGGAGAAGGAAATGCTCCAAGTAACTGCATGATACTGCAAGGCAGAAAAAAGTTACGAGTTATGACAAAAAACAAACTCTTCCACCCAAGCACAGACCTTCACTCACATTCTTCACTTCTATCTTGACACAGCAGTTGTCCTACCAGGGGCCTGCCTGCCTTCTCTTATCAGCTGGTTTTAAAACAGAACCTGTAACTTCAGGAAAACTGATTGAAATGCTCTAAGTTGCACAGGGTGTACCTAATGCTACCAGAAACTGAACATTTCTATGGCAGGAACCAGTAACGAGTGACCAGTGTCAGACTGAACATCTTATGAACTAACTCAGGGTTTTACTCTTAACACCATCACCCAGACCATCAGTTTATTGAAATCCTCCCCACATACTTCTCCACTTTTCTCTGCCTTAAAGGAGAGAGGTTGTGCTCTTTTAGGCAAACGATAAAGATTTGTCCACAAGTACCAATAAGTAGTTGTTTATTCCTTGGAAATCACACAGTTGTTTTTTCTAACAGTAAAGTTTAACAATTCTATTGCAAAGCAGAGCACAAAAGATGGCAGCTATTTCCATTCGCAAAACATATTTATCCTACACATCCTCACTCCATCCTATCACCACCATGCTGTTCATCCAGTACAAGTGTTTTTCAGCTTCTCTGGAGCAGATCTCAATTTCCCTCTGTGCTTCCTTCCCCTCCCTAGCTCACACAGTCTCTGTTACTGCACACCCAGCAGAACCTCTCCAGCAGATGAAGCAAGCCCAGCTTGGCTGGGAGCAGCATGACATCCCATCCTGCACCACATCTGCCACGTGTGCCATTCCCTGCTGTTAAACACCAGACAGTGCCCACCACCAGTGCCCACCAAGCAGCGTGGGGAGGGTGTAACTTGGCAGGCTGAGGGCAAGGAAAGGAAGGAATGTGAAGACAGGATCACTAGGGCAGGTGGGAGATGGAGGAAAGAGCTGTCTGCAGAGGACTGGCTGAGAACAGAGCGCCAGGGACTGCAGAAGGGTTTGAGTTTTGCTCTCAAGGAAGAGAACAGCCAGGAGGGGAAGACAACAATCACAGGGATCTATTTCCTGTTGAACACCTACAATAGGAGGGGGAAGGCAGAGCACAGGACAACCCTGCCCTAAGGGGAAAACAGAGGGAGCTTCTGGCTGACTTCCCAAATGCTAGATCACCAAGATCTCCCCAGCTGGGAACTCCAGACACCCTCAGACAAGGCAATACTTAACAAATGCTCTGACAAACTACCTACCATGTCAGCGTGGCTTCAGCAGCATCCTTCACTCTCATGGACGCAGGGTTTGGCTCCTTATCTCCTTTGTACTTCACCTCTTGTTCACTGTTTTTAGATTTACTTCCTGAAATGCCCAACTCCACAATCTCCAGTACTTCTTTTAAACAATCCTAAAAAAAGGAAAGACTTTAAAGCAGAAGCACTCCCATAAAGGCCTCCAAGACCCCAGTGAAACAGTGATACACTATTGTTAAAAATAAAGTAGTGCTGGTAACATGAACTCAGAAATAAAGGCAGAAGATTATTCTAACAGACAGTCTTGGAATAAGATCACATTTGCTATTGAAATTGTACTTTTTACATCTATAGATGCCTACTTATGTTTGTATTCTAATGGTAGAAAGTGCTCTGAATATATACACACCCCATATATTCCATGACATTCGTACAAAATTGCCAAGAGGAACACTAAGAGTGCAACTGAAGAATGTGAACATATTTAAAGAGATAATAATTGCATTTCTGAGACTCTCTGGAGAACTTTTAAGTCCTAAGCACATTAAGAAGGAACTATTCTAGAAAACTGCAAGAAATCCTTTTCCAGATCTTTCAATTGCAGTTTTCAGAAGTGAAATGTATCATTATACCTAATTCATCAAGAGAACAACAACAATACTCAAAATACACAGCAGAGGTTCAACAAATCATTACAGGACAGGCCAACACGTGGTAGAGCCACAGGAATGACTCACAATTGTTGCTCATTACAGAATTATTTGCTGAAAATATCTGGATTGCTACAACAAAGGTTCAAGTCTCATGGCTTGAGCTACAGAATAAGAAGGAAAGCGCTCTCATGAATAAATAACTGGCTAAAATCTGAACACAAGTGATCAGTTTTTATCACCAGAGGCCACACAGTGTTCTATACCTTGGCCTATGCCCTTCTTTTGAGTCACAACTGATTTAGAAAGAGGTGAAGAGGAAGATTCGTTTTCTGACAGAGCAAAATCAGTCAGTGTCAAGATGCAAAGACACAGAACTGCAGAGGGAGTTCACAATGTCCCCTAGTGAAACAGCAGGTGAAATTCAAAGCAAATGTAAAGTGAAGCACCTGGAAAATCACAATTCTAATCCTTGCAAATCCAATTCCTGTTGAGTTCTTGTGACTCACAAATGAGCTACAAAGTGCCCAGTACACCCTGCACACACAAGGGAGCACTATCTTGATATGCAATGATAATTAAAGTAAAAACAGAACCCAATGAGAAGGGATTAAGCATTATGCAACTGAACAAACCCATGCTGTGCCACTTCCACGGAAACCATCCTGTCCAAGTCACTTACTGCCATCCCAGTATCCCAAAGGGCACACAGAAATCATCCTTAAATATGGTTCTGCTTGTGGACTTTCAATTTTATTTTATTTAAAAGCAGACATTTTTAATACATGCTATAGATTATACAGATAAAATATAAAGATACCTAAGACATGTTTTGTAAAAAACATATTAAACACTCTATAATGCACATTAATATACATTCTATTTGAAAATATAGAAAAATCACTGAATTGTCATTGCAAGGGGACCAACAATGAAAATATGCACTAAAAAAAAAATTAAAAAGGTGTTTTTTAAAAAACCAGCAGGACAGAAGCCTGTTGGAAACATACATCTCATTTCCTGCTCTTTTCAAGCTTCCAAAGCAAATTCCAGCTTGGATTGAGCCTTGCTCAGCTTCTAGAAAACTGATTTCTTGGTGAAATAAGCTATGATTATCAAAATATTACTATCAAGGGAATTTTGTTAAGTCTAGAAGTCAAGTAACAGCTGAGAAATGAGAGCAGACCTGGCTTTTAGTGACTGTCACCTGCAGCAGGTAGCCATGCACCTGTACATACATCATGGCCAGCAGGGCCAGGGCAGGGATTCTTCCCCTCTACTCTGCTCTCCTGTGACCCCACCTGGAGAACTGTGTCCAATTCCAGAGCTCCCAAGAAGGACATGGAGCTGTTGGAACCAGTCCATAGGAGGACAAGAAGATGGTCAGAGGGCTGGAGCAGTTCTGCTCTGGAGACAGGCTGAGAGAGTTGGGGATGTTCAGCATGGTGAAGAGAAGGCTCCAGGGAGACCACAGAGCACCTTCCAGTGGCTGAAGGAGCTACAGAAAAGTTCTGGAGGGACTTTGGACAGGGGCAGGGAGTGAGAGGACAAGGGGGAATGGATTAAAATTAGAAGAGGAAGATTTAGGTGAGACATGAGGAGGAAATTCTTCACTATTGGGATGGTGAGACACTGTCCCAGGTTGCTCAGGGAAGCTGTGGCTGCCCCATCCCTGGCAGTGTTGAAGGGCAGGTTGGATGGGGCTTGGAGCAACCTGGGCTGGTGGGGGGTGTCCCTGCTCATGCAGGGGGTTGGATCTAGATGAGCTTTAAGGTCCCTCCCAACCCAAATCAGTCTGTGATTCTATGATATTTCTCTTTTCAGTTTCTGTTTTTTTCTGGTTTTCTTTTCTATTTTTCAAGCTTCCCAAATCAGAAGAAAGATCAAGACATTCTTAGAAATACAAAAGGTAATTTGAAAGTCAAAAACATTCTTGCTGAACAAAAAGAAGAAATCAAAATTCCAAGCTATTTTGCAGGGAAACTAGTTCTGAAATTCCTGGTGCACTTCTGAAACCTGAGAAAACCACATCAAAGTATCAGGAACAGACAGGTCAGGCACAACAGGCGTTACAATTTGACATGCTCAAAATGTGTGCAGTGGAGAGTGTTGTCACCTTCTCATCCAGCATGTCGGGGTGCTCGGTGAGCCAGACGCAGAGGCACTGAAACGCCGCCACGATCATGGAGTGGAGGTCGCGGGAGTGGAGCGGGGCCGGGCGGCTGCACTGGTACACGATGTAGCTGCAGACAGAGCTGATGGCTCTCTTCCG
>NW_009952909.1:20404-46748 GCF_000747805.2 Chaetura pelagica | reverse complement strand
CACCACCACCTGCAGCTGAGGGAAGCACACAGGACAGGGTGAGAATCCCTCCACAGCAATCTCTTGGAGGAGAAATTGGTTTTAATAGCATTTTTTAAATGCGGTTTTAAGAGACGGGAATAAACGCTTGAGCTCTTTTATGATTACGGGTTGAAAGTTGGGGGTAAAGATATGTAACAATGATGGACAAGGAAACTTAAAGGAAATAAATGCTGCATTAAGATGCCACCACATTGCATGGCTTGGTTTCCCCGAGCAGAAGTGGTACCAATAAAAAAAGTGATCTTAAAGGTCTTTTCCAATCTTGACAGTTCTATAATATGGTTTTATTAGAAAGTAATTGCAAGGTGAATAAACTAACATTTGAAACCTATTTTCTGCAGTACCTCTCTCCTCCAGCCAGAGCAGCCCATCCTGTATCTCTGTGAACCCAATCACTGCCAAGTCTCCCTTCCACAAGGCTTCATTCTGCTCACATCACTTTCCCCTAGGCATGTTTTGCCACCACAGTAATTGTCACCAGTGAGAAAGGGACACAAAGCCCACCCTGAGAGAAGCAGATTGGCAAAAAAAACAACAATAACCCTTCTTCCCAAGCTCTGTGCAAAAACCTCTCAGCTTCTCTGCCAACTCAGGGCTGCAGAGAACAAGGCTTCAGAGTGGCAGGGTAGTGAAGAGGCATGAGGATCTACAGCATAAAACTGCAGGACTCAGTTTCTCTTTTCTTCTCAACCTGTGACTTGGCACAGGAACAGTCAGTTTAAGTCAGATTTTTCTACTCTGTAGCATTTGACAATCCCATATGAAGCTTAAATCATTAAGGAGATATTCTTGCTGGTGACCCCAGAGCCAGGCAGTTGTGGGGGGGACACAACTCAGACCCTCAGATTAAGGCAGCAGGTCCTTCAGAAGCACAAGATCTACAGCAAATAGAGTCCCCTCAAAATGAGCCTATGAAAAGCAGGTTGGTGAGCCAGCACTCTGGCAGGAAATAGAATTTTTTAATGTACCAAGTCCCACTAATAACCTGCTGCTGAACAGACACAAGACAGGAGAGCCTCTAACCTGGGAAGGGCTTTAGGAACTGTCATTTTCAAAGGCACAAGCAGAGCTGGTTCTCCACTCTGCAGTAGGAGGTGATCACTTTCTACCCTCTTTGTTATGAAGGGGAAAAATATCCATGATATCACAGAGGAATAATTTCTTCAGTTGCATGGGAATTATACAAAGATTACAATATTTAATATTAACCTGAGCAGGCATTTGAAAAGATAATATATTTTCACATTCCCATCTCACTGCAAGGTAAGAAAAGGAAGTAAAACTGGCTTAGCCAGAGAAGCTGCAGGAGCCCCTGGTTCTGCATGATGCCCAATAGGACCCAATAACCACACATCAATTCATTGCAGAACACTTTCAAAGGCATCCTTCAGCTCATGCTGCTGCAGTAACAAAATAAGCACCCAGTCCAATATGGCTCATTGCTGACTCCATGCTCTTGAAAATGCCTGAGACACACAGATTTCAAGGATGTGTCAAGATCCCAGGGGAATACGACAGGAAATGCTGAACTGTCACTCCTGGCCATCCCAGCTGTTGTTCATACACTGAACTATTGCTTAAAAAATGTCATGAAATCCAGCCTGGGGACAAGAGCAATCAAGTAGAAAAGGGCATTTCACTTCTCAGCAAAAAAACTCAGTGGCTTTAGATCAGTGATTTGCTGTTGAATCAAAGCACTGTGTGCAGATAAAGCTCTGAAGAAGGTGACACCTTCACATTAGAAACACACTACCATTTTCTAAGCTCAGAAATCTATTTCTAAGCTGGGAAGGGGAAAAGCAGATACAATATTTACAAAAAAAAAAAAAAGCAATTAAGTTGATTTATATCCTGGCCTATTTGCAGTCTGTCACTACAGTAACAGAATCTCTTGTTTCTAAGTCTGCTTCCACAGTGACCAGACTGACTGGCCACCAACCAAGTGAAGCTGTGAGAAATGGTTCACAGTGGGGTTGAAAACTAAGGGCCGAAGCTCCTGGGCTGCTACTGGAAGCTAAGTGGAAAGTCTTTCCTCAACTGTGCAGCCTAACATGGCAGATGCATCCCCTTGTGTAAAAACCAAACCAAAACCCCAAACCAGACACACACAGGAATCCACGAGAAAGGTTAGGAGCCACCAGGGAGCTGAACAAACCCAGCCGGAAAGGTACAGCAGAGCCACGTGTGCCTGAAGGAGTCACCCAGAGCTTTGCTTTCAACCCAAGGACGTTTACAGGGCACACAAGGTTTGAGCCACAGAGCATTTACACTAGGGGAAAATGAAGTACAAAGGGAGTGTTGCTTTTTTTCCTGTTCAAACAGAACATTTGTTGAGAGACGCAGATGTTTGGCAGCATGACTTTCACCTAACCAGGACTGTAACCACCCTTTGAGAAGAGTCCAGAGCCTAAAGAACTTCACCTCTCACCTTTGCCAGTCCAGAGAGAAGCTCCAGTGCAGCCAGAGAGATACTCATGTCCTGCCTCCACTGCGAGTTGAGTCTCTGGGTGACCAGGTGAATGCTGCGTATGAGCAGCCCAGCAGCTGTATCTGTATTGAGAGCTAGGATATAACCCCAGTACCACAGGCCACAGGGAGGGAAAATAACTAAGCATTAGTGACAATAAGCAAAGCACAAGACAAAGCAGCCACAATACACACAGAAAATTAAATTATACACAACTCAGAATCTAGAAATTTGGTCAGACACTTTTGCACAGATGCTCCCTGACATTATACACACACATTCCAACTAACTTAGCTCAATTCTTGTATTTATAAAAAAGACAAGTTGTTATTTTCAGCTTTCTCTTGTTTGAAGCATCCAGCTTCAGATTCTTTCAATAATTTTCATACACCTTTCCCTTCTGTGCATAGGAAATTTTAAAAAAACCAAAATTAATATATTGCAAAAATATCATTTGAATTACATCTCAGTTTAAAGATTTAGTAAGTCAAACATTTAAAAGATTTTTTTAACATTACAAAGGGATATTCTTACAAGGACTTGTTAATGAAAACCCATATGAATTAAACACACAATTCAAATGGTGTGCTGAAAACTAGGACTTTAATAACTTCAAACAAACCCTGTAGGGAAGGCACATGTTTATATGAATCCCTAAAATAAACTGAAGTCTTTCCTGCTAATCCCCCTTCTCTCCTTAATTATACAACTAAAGAAAAAAACCCAAACATTTTTGCTTGGTGAGACACATGTTTATATGAATCCCTAAAAATTACTGAAGTCTTTCCTGCTAATTCCCCTTCTCTCCTTAATTATACAACTAAAGAAAAAAAAACAAAAACATTTTTGCTTGGTGAGAACAGAGTTTTCAACCTAGGCTACAATATAATAAAGGTGATCTGCTCTCACATTTATTTGCTCATTATCAGTTAAACTGAAGAATTCCAAAGGAGCAAGTTAAATTCCAGGCTCTTGACGTTTGACCACACACAAATTTAGTAGAACATGGACTTTATTACAAAGACTCAAAAATGCTTGTACAAGACATGGCAAACTAATGTTAACTGAGAAATTCTCTTGTTATAGCAAATGACACATCACAAGCATTCTGTTTGCTTGCTCTAAAAAGCAGAAATTCCCCAAATGGTCTTTAAATACAGTTTAAGAAAAGGTGCTGCAAAAGTCTGGCAAGCATTTGGAAAGGTTCATAATCATAGAAATTAATACCAAAATGCATGGAGCAATTAATTTAAACTTGGCTTAAGTTTCTTCCATTATTGTCCATGAAAACTAAATGTCTTGAAAACATATGCTGAAGTACAACAGTTGGCCAACACCTCCTTTTCTATAAGCTTTGACACTCTTTACTTTTAAAAAGTGCACAGAGTCCCTTAGTAGGACTAAACCCAAGCAACTAAAATGCACACATGAGCACAAACTGGCACTGAACAAGGGGCTACCAACCCTGGGTTCCAAATACCCCTGCACATTCATGTGTTAGCCAGGATTAGGAACACAAACAAACCATATAAAACATCACTCTGACATTTGATGACTGCATTTCTTTCCAAAAGAGCTCCCCTTACCATAATCCCTCAGAAGGGCCTGTGCTGGTCTCTCACTGTCTGGTGTTGTGGGCTCTGTGCTGCCACCACTCGCAGTGCTAATGCCACTGTTGGTTCGACTGTGGCTTTTGAAGAGGTTATTTTCACCACCATTCTGCAAATTGAAAGTCAGTTCTGAGCGATGAGAAGATTTTGAAATGAAATGATGAGAAGGTGCAGGTTCTGCACCTTGGTCAGGGCAATCCCAAACACAAACACAGGTTGGGTGGAGATTGGGTTGAAAATAACTCTGAAGTGGAGGACTTGGGAGTGATGGTTGACAAGAGGTTCAGCATGAGCAGGCAGTGTGTGCCTGCAGCTCAGAAACCAACTGTTGACTTTTGACAAGGGTAGGGTGTGAGAGGATAAGGGGGAATGGATTAACACTGGAAGAGGGAGATTTAGGTGAGACATGAGGAGGAAACTGTTCACTGTGAGAGTGGTGAAACACTGGAAGAGGTTGCCCAGGGAAGCTGTGGCTGCCCCATCCCTGGCAGTGTTGAAGGGCAGGTTGGATGGGGCTTGGAGCAGCCTGGGCTGGTGGGAGGTGTCCCTGCCCATGTAGGGGGGTTGGATCTAGATGAGCTTTAAGGTCCCTTCCAACTCATATCAGTTTGTGATTCTATGACGATTTTTTGAATAGAGCTCCCCATGCCAGAGGATGCTCTCAGATACAATGAAACAAAACAGACAATCAGCCCTCAAGATGCCAACTGAGCACCTTCCAACAGCAGATAAAATGGGTAACTAATTCTGAGGTGGGAACTTCATAAACACAAAACACTCACCGTTTCCATCTGACAGCCAATGGCTTCTAACAGTGCTGAATCCTGAACAATATTTAACATTGCAC
Organism: Chaetura pelagica; assembly: GCF_000747805.2. Taxonomy (NCBI): domain Eukaryota; kingdom Metazoa; phylum Chordata; class Aves; order Apodiformes; family Apodidae; genus Chaetura; species Chaetura pelagica. Next base: position 41,782 of record NW_009952909.1, on the reverse strand, counting down.
CTGTAGAATCAGATAGAAGAAGGTAACTAAAGATTGCAGTAGAACATTCACTGCTAAAATTCACAAAGCACCACTGAAGGCCTAACACACAGGAACACCATCCGGTTTTATAAAAAAACTCTACATTATAGTTTTATAAAAGGATTTGCTTCAGGCTTGGCCATCTGAAGCAGATGAGTGCTGAGATAGGGTGCTTTCAGCTATTTAAAAAATGCTTTGAATGTGGGGTTTTCAAATTCCTCAGTTCAGAAGGTTTTTAGTCCCACAGAAGGGCTTAAATTGTCCCTTGTCTCCCATCAGATTGTGCTCATTTAAAACCCAGGTTGTATTTAAGGATATCTACTTATTCTGTGAATAAAATAACAGTATTTGTTAGATAACAGAGAGCTAAAATGAGCTGCCTAGTCGAAAGCCACCCTGGGGGTTACACAGTGCTGGCCTTGGCTGCATCCTTGTCTGGCACCCAGAGGCTCCCTTCCCCAGTCCGGCCATTAGGAACCAAAAGGCAACTGGTGAAGGCAAACACAAACATGCTTTCAAGTCTTCACCAAGTAGTAGCACAGACAACAACCTGCTGGAAGATGAAGTGAATAATGTCTGGTCTATTCAGCAACGCTTAAGGCACCAGCACAAGGGATCATGTTTGTTCTGGTACTGATCTGTGACCAGTGAAGTGAATGACCAAACCACCCAGACACAGTGAGTGGTGTTTTCATAAAGCCATTTCTGTCCCTGCCTCACCAAAAAACCAACAACAAAAACCAAAATCAAGGCTAATATTTACATCATTGATAATTTATGGGTTTGTAGAGCAAATTAAAAATTGCTCTAACTCTAATTTGGCTAAAATATAAACCAAACTTCCTAAATGAGGAGGCACAGTCTGAGGTGGGATACACTGACATTCTGTCCATCTGGAAATAATCTCCAGTCTCTCACTTTCTGTGCTTTATCTTCCATCAGTCCCCAAAATTCTGTATTGAAAGGCTGAAGCTCTAAGCACAGAGGTAGCCAACGCCAGTGCACCCAAACTAGCCAGCAGGTAATTATCTCTTCCATCTCAGGAGAAGTAACTACATGCAAATGTGACACTGTTAAATTAAAACTGCAGATGCACTCAGGGTGCCTTAGGTCAGCTAGCATGAACAGCCCGGATCTGCTTGGCAGCACCATCCCCATACAAGGACAGCACCAGTAAGGTCAGACCTGTAACAGGCTGACACTGACACACTTGGCAGCATCAATTCTAGTTTTCTGCCCTCCCAGCAACAAGTGCTTAGGAAAACAACACTTGCCATATGAAATGCAGAAATGGAGGTTCATAATCTGTCCCAACCAAAACCAGCAGGAAATAACTTCACATACAAAAACAGGGGATTAACAGGAGATACAGGTGAGATGGACTGGTATGAATTATCATGGAAATAGTGATGGTAAAAACCATCTGAGGCAGAGCATCTATGCAGCTGGATGCCAACACCAGACCTCAGCAGAGGTGTACAGGACACAGAGGCAGGATCTAGCAGAGCATCACCCCATGGTTCCCCAGCTGTGCAGGCCCCCATGCACTGGTTGCTCTGTGGGACTCACTGGGAGGATTCAATACCCTCATCCCTTCACCAGCAGCAGCTGCAAATTATTCTTTCAAATAATTTTCTCCTAGTCTTCCACTAGTAAAGGAACTATCTTAACCACAGCAAGTAAATTTCCCTTCCCTTGGCTGCTCATGCCAGTTCCCTTCCCTGCCCTATTAGTCAGACAGGCTCTGTCTTCCCAAACAAGGCAGACACCTCCCACCACAGTATAAGTCTGTTTCCTTTTTAGACACGGAAAAGGAAAGGGGTATTGTAATTACTGAAGGACAAAAGCATAATGTGGAAAAAGGCACTTCTAAATAAAGAGAAAAAAACAAGAGGGGTTAGGGGGAGTATGAAAGGCAAGAACATTTTCTTTTTTACTGGTGTGAAAATTTATTTAGCTTGACAGATTATTCACTATCCAAGTTTCAGTTTCTACTGTCTGAGTATGCAGAATAATGTCAATACACCCACAACCTCAAAGGACAGTTCGTTGCCAAACAACCAGGCATCTCCAAACTCTATTTCAAAGCTTTAGTCTGAGGATTTACACAGTGCTAAACCAGTGGCATCTGTACTCTGCCAGTGCTGGACCACTGCTCACCCAGTGTTTCAATTTGTTTCTAGGGTTAATTGTGCCAAAACCTGAAGTGTTCCCTGTAACCTATTAGTCAAGAATCCTTCCTAGTACTAAAACAATGTTTTTTCCTGTTTTTATTCCTAGTTATGACTGACTTTTTTCAGTTAGAATGTTTTACTTCCACCTCTATTTTTCAAGTACTATTCCACATTTGTGAAAAAAGAGATTATGTTAACAAAAATGTGAGGCTTTTCAAGATGTTCTCATTGTACAAGGGAGATCATATAGATTACACGACTAATAAACCATATTTTTCCAGGACAGATTAAGACAGACACTTCTGGAGCAGTTAATAAATTAAAAAGTTGAAATAACCTAGTATCATTTGGGTGTTGTTGGGATCTGTTTCCGTTTGCAAAGCTCCTATAAGGATATTCACAAGCCGCAGTTTCAAGGAGAGGAAGGTTACTGGCTTATCATATGTTGAGCTGTCATCATTGCTGAATTTGCCTTCCAGGACAACCTGAAGAAAAAATACATTCATTTCAGTATCAATTAGAGATCACAACAGGGTGGTGTTGGCTTCACAAGTCAGTATGTACAGCACACATTGCTACTGACAACTTTTAATATAGTCTCACTGCTAAACACTTGCTGGAAGAGTTTCAGTGCTAAATAGAACACAAAAAAACCCACACAAATCATCCCAATCCCACTCTGAAATAAACATGAAAACAAAAATGAAACGCAAAACAAAGTGGGACGTTAACTACCTCAGACTTCACAGTTCCAAAGTGATGAGGGAGGGGCAACAGAGACAGCAAGATGTTAATTGAAGCTCTTCTTAGTTCTGTGGGGTTTACATAGATTTTAAACTTTGAGAGTTCTCTGCAAATCAAAGAATCATACAGTTAATCATCTTTCCACAGGAATTGGAAGCAAAATTGAATTAAGTTACAATTACATATCCAGCCACCCAGTGGTCTTCAATAATCTGCAGTAGAACGTAGCTGCTTCTTCCCAAGCTCAGGTTTCTTATTAATTTTTTTTTAAACAGCAGCAATAACACAGTGAATTCATGCAGAAACCATCCCTTGCTAAGGATTCTCTACCCCATACAAAAAGCAATGAGCAGATTAAAGTATTATTCCCATACTGCATCTTTAGAGCAGGAAGTTTTTGTCACAAGCCTCTACTGTCTTACTAAAACTCCAACCCACCCAGGGTTATCAGAGCCCTGCAGGACATGCTCTTGCACATTGCATCAAACACAAGCTATTTCTACTGCTACACCTTAACCAAAAGAAGGAGGGGCTCAGACTTAAGCCCAGAAAAGAAATAATATTTTCTGCAGAACTTCAAAACAAAATGCAGTACATAAAACATATGGTGAAGAAGGCATGCACAGAGCAGTATTACTTTGCAAAACATCCACAAATCAATAAAGCTCTGACAAGTCAGGTTGTATTTTCTGTTTCAGAACCAACTCCAATTTCACCAGTCCGTCTAAATCATCCATTTTTCTGTATAATGCTGTGTAAGATTACTCTCAATGAATCTACTGCAGTAACAGCCCCTGATTAATATCCTGTGAAATTTTACTTAAAAATCAGTAGGCTTTCAATATATTTCAGCCAAATCACTCCTTCTCCCTGTACAGGTACTGCATTCCATCAGTGAATACGTAGATAACACAACTCACGTATTTCATTTAAAATAAGCACAACTATTGCTTTAAAGAAAATGGCATTAAATAAAATTAAACATTAGAGTTTATGAAGTACTGCTATCATGACTATCAAATACTTGCATAGTATGGGGCTCACATTACAGAATTCTATCAGTGAAAACGACTCAGGAATAACAAAAACCCTAGAAAATAAACACTTCCCCATATTTCTGATTATATTTACATGGAAACAGCAATTTACCTGTCAGGTAAAATAGTTTCAAGAGCCGAAATGAAATAAGGAACCACAACATCAATCCCTTTCAGGTCACAGCAGAACAAAGGAGGGGAGTTGAGAATAACACTGGCAAGAACTGGGTGGCAAACGAAATCTGCTATCTGCAAACCCTGAATTAAAAGCATGTAAAATCTGACAAAGAAAGATAAGATTAAATTATTTGCACAAACAAAAAAGCATCAGCATCCCACATGAACATGAATGTGCAGCCATTATTTGATATTTTCTACATAAAATTAAGTTTTAACACCAGACCTAAGAAACACTTCCCCATGTAAGATGGGAGTGAGACCTTAATTTTAACTGCTCAACACAAGACAACTACTGTGAAATCTTTTGGGGGGAACAGGACAGGATACACTGATCAGCAAGTTGGAGAACAAGAAACATCCAGCAACACCAGTTCAAATGAAAAGCAGGGGGGCAGGAACCCAGCTGGCCATCATTCTACAGAGCAGTTTGTTTCTTTTGCAGTTCCTTGTTAGAAACACTGTATCCCCTTTATTTTCCTTTTTAAAATGCTTGCAAACAGAGAGCAACCTCACTGACTGGGTAAGAGCAACAAGAACTATCTATACACAACACACTGCAACATGCAAGAATTAAATAGTTCAGTCTTCCAAGAAGTGTTTATGCCATCTGGGCCAAATGTACCTGAACAGTTTCAGCGGATTCTCTGCCTCTGGCTTTTGCCATTGCACTTAATAAAAATTTAGGAATAAAGGACCATATGATAGGCAACACTGCCTTATCTTATTAGAAACAAAACTATCGATCTAGGTAGTTCAGAACACAACTGGTATAAATAATGGAATATTGGTGCATTTCTATACTCAAAGAAAAAAACCTAAACAACCCACAAACACATTCCATCCCACTGTTCTGTTTCGCAACACAAGACCCTTAACAGATTAATAAAGTGTACAAAGTCTTAAGTCTGCACACTTATTTTTTTCCATCTGAACAATATTCAGATTCAGACAAAAAAAAACCAAGAATATGAGAGGCAAGAAAATATAAAAAAGACAACATTCCTTCCAGCTGGGAGACACCTTAAGGGACTTCCCTGCAGCTAGAACTTGAAGAAAACCCAATGAAAACCAGCATGATGAGAAGATGAAAGAATTCGCCGTTCAGCTTAGCAAGCAATCCCTGCCTACAGCACCTGCAGGCTAACCAGGTTTTTTGAACTGGCAACACAGAATTCAGACAGTAACTGAACGGTATTAATTGGGAATTAATTTGCACCATGAAGTTACACCAAGAAAGCAACTGGAAGATAGGTTAGTACCGGGATAGGTAAGCTGGTAATATTTCCTCCCCAGTCTTCTTGCTACAAAATATCCTACACAGTGTCCCGCATGCCTCTGCCCTTCCTGCTTCATAGTTGTCTGGGAATTCGCTGGCATCAAACATGGGGTTGGAAGCCATTGTGTCTGTGGACATTTGGGATCCTTTCCGGCGGAACTCCACGCTAGCTTGAGTTGCTATAGCTGGGAAGAGAAAAAACACCATTTCACTGCCTCTGTCAGCATCTGCAATAGGCTCATGGGATCCTGGACACAAAGATCAAGTCCAATTTAGTAGTTGAAGCTGTTAGTTCACTGCATTTGAGTTAGTGCCTCTGTTTAGAAAGTATTTGTGGGTGTAGCTTTTTTTTGGTCTTTATAAGGATGACAACAAATGACCTTTACAGTCTAGAGCCTGTCCCAACTTTCTGCTGGGAGGAGTACACTTCTAGCCAGCATTAGCTTCCTACCCCCTCTGGAGGACAAGGATCTTCCCTCACCTAGTTCTCATCTTCAGAAAAATGAAGCACCATCTTGCCTTGCTGCCTTAAAATGCAAAAACACATTTAGATGGTGCCACTACTGTGACCTCCAAACAAGTCCATGATTTTCAGCCTGCCAACTCATCTCTTCTGCTGCTCTGAAAACAAAGCTGCTTTGATCCCATTTTGTTGTATAAATTTACTTATTAAAAAAATAATTTCAAAAGTAGAAAGGAACCATATCAGAAAGAAAAAAATGCTGAAACCCACTATGCTGATCTGGTCCCTCTCTCCTCACATGGCTACTGAAATCACCAAATTTGAGGTTAGACAGTCCCCAACAGCAGGCAGCAGGAAGGCTGGTCCTCTCCTACTCCTGATTCCACAACATGCTTCATGGAAGTCTCCCAGGAGCCCTGCTGTTCCCTATATGGGATATGGTTGTGCTAAGCTTCATGCTCCCTCCCAGCAGGATGGCCCTGCCCCTCCAAACTAGCTGAATTCATGTATTTCTAGAGAGATATCTGGTCTCCTTCCACCTATCAGTACCACATGCACACAGTGCAGGAGGCTGCTCGCTTTCCTGGCTTCCAAAAAGGAATCTTGCGCTCAATGTGATTTATTTTTTCATTTTTTTTCCCTAAGCAACTGCACTCTTGGATTCCTAGTGGCAGAAAGAGCATGTTCCTTCTTATTTTTAGTGAAGGACTACATCAATTTTCAAAACCTGTATAAGCCACAAAACCAAAGAGCAGATAACATGTGCTCCTCACAGAATCAGCCTGCATGTTCCTTCTTATTTTTAGTGAAGGACTATATCGATTTTCAAAACTTGTATAAGCCACAAAACCAAAGAGTAGATAACATGCTCCTCACAGAATCAGCCCAATGAAGTTCCACCAGATCCTCCTCTATCTCCAGCCTGGAACACTGGGGAACACCAGGTTCACAGTCACTCTTGCCAACAAAGGCCTGTTACCATTTTGACACCTGGAAAACTTACTAATTTACAGATGGGGGATGTTGTTTTATTATTTTTTTTTAATGAAACATTCTAGTTACAAGTGTCTAGTCTTAATTTTTTGTCTTTAAATTTGGGGTTTAAGCTACTGTTACCGTACAAATTGTTATAAGTAGCAAATAAGCACAAATCTTTATGCATCTTCCCATGAGCCGTTTTTCATCCTAAATAAGCTATCCAGCAATATATTGTAGTTGGAAAAAAACACTACATGCACAATGCATACAAATCAAACACTGGGTCTGTAAAATAAGCTTTAAGTAAAAAAAACATGGTTAGTGCAAAGTCCTGAAACTCATGACATGACCACAGACTAAAGTACAGAAAAGATGGGACTGATTCAGGCAGATTAATTTGCTTTTGCCAGCAATCCTCCCCATTCAAAACCACACACAAAATAATTGTCTTTTTTCAAGTAAAAGTGCAAAAGCTACAAGAGACAATGAGAATGAATTTACAAATAAAACATGGGATTATGGAAAAAGAAAAGCATGACCGCAATTAAGGAAAAGCTACTGGTTCCTACTTACAAGATTTATAAGAAAGAAGAATTTGGATAAAAGATGCTGCAAGATAATAGAAATAAAATGGAAACAAATCAAAGGACAGCAGTAGTTATAAAATACTTTTAAGATGGTGAAATTGTAATATAAGTTAAGCAGCTTTTAGCTTTTTAAAAAATAGATTAAAAGCTTTATGATAGATACAGCAAGCTTGTTAAACACACAGGAAATTGGCATTCAGGTCCAAAATTATGGTTTTGAAAATACCATGCAAAACAATGAACAAAAAGTTACAAAATACTAGTAAGATTTAGAGCTGTTCATATCAATGTACATCAGTTCTTTACCAGACTCATTAACCCTTCCCAGCTCAAGACCATTTCCCTGGGTTGCACAGGGGATGGTGTATGACTCAGGCTGCCCTAAGGCTCCTGTGACTCAGCCTCTCCCTCACAGGGAAGGTTACTCACCTGAGAGCCACAGCAAGACTTCTGTTTCCAAACCATGAGTTTGGTCCTGGCCAAGTTACAGCCCCTTCTTCCCTCACTCAAGTTGCTAGCAGCACCTAACAGCAGCCAGACATGCCTCCTCTGACCACCAGACCAACCATCTCCCAAAGCAGCAGTAAAAGGCAGAACACCGCCAGAAACATCAACATCCCAAAAACAATCTCCAGAGAAAGGAGAGAGGCAAGACCCCAGTAGACATGTGCCAGGACAGAATGTCACCACCTCATCAGAGCGGCTTCTCTGAGCATGCAGGGTCAGATCCAGGCCTGTGACCAAGCCTCTCAGCAACATTCAAGATGTTCGTAAATCAAGGCTTCTTACAGTTTCCTCTAGACCCCCAGAAACATTATTTGGGACATTAATATTAATGAGAGTAGTGTCAGAAGAGAGGAGGGTAACACTATACAGCAAGGCTCCCCCACTGCCAACAGCACCTGGGTGCTCACAGCAAACCTTCTGAGCAAGACTCATGTAGCTGCTTTGAAGCACAGACCTGGCAAGGCTTGTGACTGACTGAGTTAGGTGTACAGAATAAAGAAGGAGCCCATCAACGAGGCCATTGGAAGACTCAGTTGCTGAAATGCTCACACAAGGTACTCCTGAGCCTCTCCCAATTCTCACAAGTTGCTCAAGTGAGTAGCAGCATGAGCCCTACAGCCGAGTTTGTCTAACTGGAACACATCCTGCCAGGGAAATCACCTCAACTTATGCACACACTCCACAGCTGTCATGTTCAGGGTTACCTTCAAAAAGGCTTCATAGCAAATTTCTTATGAAGGGGTTCTCATGTACCAATCAGAAGGAGCTCTTTAGGCCACACTAACAAATAGATTCCATGCAGCCACCTAATTGTAAAGACTACACCAGCAGGATCCAGCTCCTTTCAAACCAGCTATGCATTTTCAAACAGATCTTCTTTCCTCTCTCACCACAATAGTCATGTGCATTAGCTGCCTGCTGTTCTTCACCGTCAAGGTCTTGGTGCAGAAACTAAAACCTGACACAGGACACATGCGGCACAAAAGCATCACACCAACAATGGTAAGATTATAGTTCTGCTTCAGAATCCAAACACCAGCACAAGACTATCTTGAAAGACAGGGCTCAAAGAGCAAACAGGAAGACTGCTTTCCAGGAGAAAAACTCCATCAGTACTCAGCTGTATACAGATGACCTCCTGCTAATCTTGTGGGAGAGAACAATTCTCTCTTGCAAAAAGAGACCAACAAAACAAAAGAACCACAAGCATGAAATAAGTTCAACTATCGTGAATTGTGCAAGGGTTGGTTCAAGATGTTTACATGTGAAGGTGACAGAAAACTGAACAGCAGTGGGGCAGCAGTTATACTGACAGAACCTGAGAAGAGATGAGGCTGGAAGGGAGCTCTGGAGATGATACAGTCAGTGTCTTCCAAAGCAGAGTCAAGTAGAACAAGTTCAGTTACCCTTCCACCCATTCAGGTATTTTTTCAGCTCAGAAATACAAAAAGCTGCACAGTTTTCTTGACTCCCTTTCTGGAGGTTGAAGAGTTCAAGAAGACAGACATGTGAGCCTCCAGGACAAGGAGAAAAGCAAAGGCAGATAGGTAGCTAGCTTGTGACTATATCTTCAGAAATCAAGTCTTGCATCTTCTCATTGAGAACACGACAGAAGAGAAATAAGAAACATGCACTAGAAATAACAGTGTTCCAGAAATGGGTCCCTGGGCAGGGGATCTCTCTGCAGGACCAAGGAGCAACCTTTATCAAGATATTTCACCTCTTTCTTTTTTGAAATGATCCTCAGGCTAACCAGCAATGAAGCAGAGAAATTGTATCAAAGAGCTATGAGAGAAGGAATTCTTAACTGCATGGCATTGAAAAAACCTGACCATTAGAAGGGTTAAAAGCTGTTGAGATCTTACACAGCTGCAGTGCCAGATACAACAGAAAAACAGTGCCCTGTGGGCCAGTGGAAGACAATGCTCCACAGCAAAGCTGATTTTAAGTGCAGACACTTCCCAATCATAAAATATTTAAAGCATCCATAAAAACAATAGTGCTTCCTGAAGCTGATGCAAAGGTTATCAACAGCAGTGCCAAACATGGCAAGAATATTCAAGTTAATGTAAGAAGTGTTACTGTACCAGGCTACGGGGTGTAGCAGATGGACCATTACGTACCTACAGCCAACCTGCAGCCAAAGGGAAATCTTCTGTCCTCTTTCCCAAGGGTAGGGACTGTGGTAACTAACTGTCCCTTCCCTGCTGCCCTCTTGGGTAGCATAAGCAGAGCCAGGTGGAAAAGCACAACATGTAAATGATAGGCCCTTCTTGTGTGATGGAGGGAGAGCACATTGTACAACCTTCCTGGGCCCCTTCATCAGCCCTGCCTCACACTGTTCAAGGAGGAAGAGACTTCACCGGGAGGCTTCACAGATGAGACTCCCTAGAACAGAAGCTTTTCAGTTTGGACTTAAACCTGATTTAAAAGACACTGATGCTTCATTCCAACAGGAACTGCAGGAGACCAGCCCTCTGCAAGTCTTGCTACATTCTCCCCCCTAATGCAAAGGCTGAGCAAAATGATTTATCCAGAAGGATAAATCAGACAATCTGACTTCAGTGCCTGTCTACAAAATTTCAGCAGTTTGGATCCACCTTCAGCTTGCTCTCATCTGACAGCCTGGCCACTGTGGCCAGTACTTCACGCAGTGGTAGCACCAGCCACGGCACCCTGGAAGGGCAGCACTTGGCTGAATTCCATAAGTTAATTCTGCCTTCCAAACTGCTAGAAAAGCAGGACACAGCACAGCCAGCTTCCTGAGTTTTCACTAATGTAGTTCTCTCTGACCCACAGTTGCCCGTGAATGGCAGAACCTGTGACATTCCAAGACTGCACTATAGAAGAGCATGGAGGAGGAACAAAACCAAGTGCTTTCCAAACAGTTGCTTCCAGTTTTCAGGAAGGCACTAAATCCCTCTGCAAGACAAGTGATACAGCAATTTTCTGACTGCTATTAGGTGACTTCAGACATTACATACATGAATAGAAGGCCCTGGAACCCTTTCAAGGAAGTAAATCATTTTAATTTTGGATGAGTGTGTACTTCTGCTAGAATCACAACACCTCTGTTTACAGCTGACACTTAAAGAAGCAGCACCTCAGCTGACACCTTCTTCGGGTCAAGCACTACACCAAAATTGCTGAAGATACAGGTTATGTCAAAAGCAAAAGGATCCAATTGATCCAAAAAGCATTAAATACAGAAATACATGAACTGCCTATGCAGCTGAACAGACCCTCAAATTATGCCTTCCTCAGCCCAGCTATTTCCCTAGCAATGTGTCATAGGCCTTTCACAGAGGGAACCTGCTACCACAGAAATCTACCAACAAACACTTTCAAAAACCAAGTGCTGCATACCTGAACCCACCTTTAACAGATCCAAAACCCTAAACCCACTGCATGCACACAGGTATTTCTAACACAACATACAAGATTTGCTGCTGTCAAGTCTTGCTATAAATCCCACTTGCTATGAAAAACCTCTTCCTCTTGTTTCTCATACTTTGGCCAGTGAACTCCTGATGCATAGATCTCTTGGAAGAGCTGAGCAGACTTTCAAAATACTACATGAAGAACAGGAAAAATGCAAGGAGAGAGCAAGTTTATTCTTTTCTGAATATTATCACCAAAAGGAAGAAGAGCACTAAAAAGTGTGTCTGAGCAGAGCACTGATGCTGCTGTCATGTCTCTAAACATCCAACCTCCAAAGCTGAGCAAAGCATAGCAGGCAAAATAAATCTACCAGTTAAGGACTGAAGAAAACCAAAGTATCAAACCATACATGGAAACATGTAGCAACCATCCCTGAGAGGCAGCAACTCCACTTTCTATTTTAAGGACTTCTGTTTTCATAACACTCTCTGAAAACAAAGCTAAGAACCACCTTGTGCACCATGTGGAGTGATTTCTGACAACTTTTCAAATGCTTAAGAGTCACTATAAAAAGTTGCTATTACTCACTCAGAGAGATACTCCTGCAGATTTCAAATTAAGAAGTAGAATCTTTTATCACATTATCTCCTTCATTTAATAAAATTTCCACTAGCATAATTGGGACTGGCATGCTTGTTAGAGCAAGGGAGTGTTTAGTAGTAAAAAGGGTGTTTTTTTTTAAATTTTAAAGCCTCTGAACACCTGCTTGGCTAATAACAGGTGCTAGCTCAGCTGGGAGGGGTTAACCACAACACAGCACTTCAAAATCATTTTTTTGTTATGCATATGTTAATCTTGCAGGTAGGAAATGTCAATAAACCAAGGAAAAGGAATATACATATATATTGTTCAGTAATATTTACCAGTCATGCTGCTGTCTCTGTTTATCCCGTTATGAAGTTTACAGTGAACAAATGCTGCATCAAACAACCAGGATCCAAAGAGGTTCAGGATGCTGTTAACCTTTGGCCTGCGAGGAGCTGGTAGTGGCCGTGGCTCAGAACTGGTCTGGTTTGGGCTAGAGAGTGGAGAAGTGGAGGAGGGTTGGTGCTGCACTTTTGAAGTGTGTGCAGTAGTTACCTGTTTGAACAGAACAACATGTCAGCTCCTAGAAGCAAGGAAATTACTTCCTCTGATTGGGGAAATGATCAAAAGGGTCAGCTACTTAAACACAGAAGATGAAATCTCACAGTGCTGGTTTTCATCGTTGCTTTGTTCACAGTCACAGCCCGATGCCTGCGGTTGTGGGGCGGAGTGGTGTTGGTGGCAGTGCTCTGGGGCATGCTCAGCCTGTTCACTGGCGTGGGGGGGGCGCTGTCTGACCGGGGTCGGGAAATGCCTGTAGACCAGGAAATAAAGCAAACTTTCAGCAAGAGATCCTTTGGCTCCTCCACAGCAGCCCAGCCAGAAAGCATCTGGGCCTTCTGTAAACAGACTGGCTGTCCTACCTGCTCCCTGCAACAGCAGCGGTCAGAAAAAACACCCTTCCTCTTTTACTATTAGCAGAGATTAAGATACAAACAAAAGAAAACTCTGCTTGCATTAGATAAGCAAGTAGCTAAAAACCACCAAAGAACCCTCCACCTGAAGAAGGTGGGAAATGGCACGTGGGAGGACCAACTGTAGAAGGAGGCAGGGGAAAGGGGCAAGGTTCATTTGCCAAAGCCAGTGTAACAGCTCATTCCTGCCAAAAGTCAGGTGCCTCTCACCTTTGCCGTTCCCAACCATCCCTCCCATGTCCTGAGACAGCTCTAAAGCACCTGACCCTTCAAAGCCACTTTGAATCACTAAATAAAGATTAAACTCATCCCCCATGCAGTTTTCTGCTGGATTTGTGAGCTGAATCAGCTTGCTGAACAAATACTAAGTCAGAACAAGAGATGGGATAAGGAAGCAGAGCAAGCTATAATTTTTCTGGCAGCAGCAGGACATTAGATCAGTCTCTACCCAGCTTCAGGGAAACATTCATGGTGTATAAAGCTACTCTTCCCAGTCAGAATCAGAAGGGATATTAGTGGGCATGGTGGTGTTGGGTTGACTGTTGGACTTGATGATCTTAGAGGTATTTTCCAACCTGAATGATTTTTTGCCAGACAGTGTTACAGACATTTGGGAGAACAGGAAACACTATTTCAAACCATTCCCCAACATTCAAGAACCTAGGGAGACTGTATAAATAGCTGTCCAATTAGTGAGGGCAAGGTGGGGGCTGCAGGAAAGCTGGGGAGGGACTTTGGACAAGGGCTTGTAGTGAGAGGACAAAGGGTAATGCATCAAAACTGGAAGAGGGGAGATTTAGGTTAGACATTAGGAGGAAATTCTTGAGTGTGAAGCTGGTGAGACACTGGCCCAGGTTGCCCAGGGAAGCTGTGGCTGCCCCATCCCTGGAGGTGTTGAAGGGCAGGTTGGATGGGGCCTGGAGCAACCTAGTCTGGTAGGAGGTAGGCCCATGAAGGGGGTTGGATCCTGATAATCTTTAAGGTCACTTCCAACCCAAACCATGCTATTCAGCTCTAGAGTCTGTCTGAGCACAGTCTTACATCCCCACCTGCAGCTTCAATTTATTTTCACCAAGAGTTGTCCTGTGCCTGAGTGCATCACAGTCTGTAGTCTCTGGCTCTGAACTCTAACTGTGGTCCCATCACTCTGGATGTTTCAACTTGCTACACAAAATCTTCAGATGTCTTAAGTCTCCATCATACCAACATCATATGAACAGCTCATGCAGACAGCAAAGCTCCTTCCATGCTTACAGGAGAGCTGGGGCTGCCACAGAAGCTCTCCACAACTGACCAGTGTGGAAGACCTCACCCCAGATGCCAACTCCTGCACATCCAGACAAGGAATTGTGTATGTGATCCTTGTCACCCCAGTGGGAATGGAGCCTCAGACAGCCAGACATGGACCACCAAGAGGACTGTCACACCATTAGTGGGTTAAAAGGCTCAGATAAGAACTCAAGATTATTTTAAGGCCCAAGAGCAATTCACTACCACAGCTCTTCCAGCAGAGGGGCAGGCACTGGGCAAAGCCAACAGCTGCTCAGCTTCTGTCTCCACTGCAAGGTCCCTCCTTTGTGAGTCTTACATGACAAACTATTTTATTCTCTGAAAATTATTTACTAACCACACTTTCACAAAAACATTGGATATAGAGTTTTTCTCCTCAATACATACTATATTTAATAGCTTTTTCAAAAGAATTTTAATTTAGGTTATACAGCCAGTAGAAGGCACCTCAGAGGAACATTTTCTACCAATTCTGGTAGATTTTTTTTTTACTTGGACATTTTTTACTGTTTCAGTGTAGACTGTCAAACTCTGCTCTCAAAGGTAGGAAGATAAGAGTTTGACAGAATAACGAGGTTGTTTCCTTAAGGTTGGACCATATATTGCTTATATATAATCTTCCTTTGACAAATCATTATATTACTTGACTATTGAGTATTTAAAATCTCTCATCTGGTATTAGTAAAAAGCCATAATTAAAATTCCTTAAGATAGGTGGCAAGACATATGGAAGAACACAGTGGACACAGCAGGTTTCATGATTCACTATTAAGTTTATGAAAAATTACCATTTGCTCTTTTATATAACTTAATTTTTTAAGAAAAGCTATTTCTACAAAAGCAAATTCCATAGTGACAAAACCTTAAGGAATTTAGTATCCATAAACCTTTTCCTTGTCATATTTGTACAGAAACACAGAATGTATTTCTGGCAAAAATAGTCTTCTAATTCAGTGTATCAGGAGTATCTTGAGGTGCTTTGCTTAAAAGGACTGACCCACTGAGTTTTTTCCAAGAGACAAACACGATGCAAAAGCTGACGGATTCCACAGCCAATTTCTTTCCTGAACACAGTCTATGTATCTGTTCAAGTCTCCTGCAGCCTCACATCAGCTCACACTTCTGGCAGATGACAACATTTGTTTGCACACATTTCAGTAAAAAAGCAGTAGGAGACAGACAGCTCTTCAGGGTTTACAACAGCAGGTTATCTCTGAAGAATTTCTAGGAAGTCTGAAGCATACTAGGAGTAATGCCTTGGATTTCAGGTGCTAGACAGTGTAACTTAAAGCTTACAGCCAGTGCTCACATCTGTGTTACCTTTCAGTCAACTCTGAGCTACTCATTTACCAGCAGACACAAAGCACCCAGCTTATCTTCTCAGCTGTACTAGTCATGCATGAACTGTACACTAAGTGAAACTGGCACTTGGAATATGAAGATCTGAGGATGAGTTAAAACTCACTACCTTATAGAACCAGGCACTGCACACAGCTCATGCCACCATGTTTATAAACAAAGTGGCCAGTGCTCTAACATCTGCATTGTTGGTTACACAAAAAGAGAAAGAAGCCTTGTTTGGGGAAGAGATGGCTAGGTTTATTTTAGACTTCAGATTTATTTGTTTTGCATTTCGAACTAAGGCCATCTACATTTGAGTATCAGTATTTTGTACACAGATGGTCACTTAAAAGTAACCTGAGGTCTCCTTTCTTATCCATGCCAGGATATACTTGCAAATGGTAAGTTGCTCTGCCTATATTTTATGTAGAGGACAGATTTAAAGAGAATAAAACAACAATTAAGTTACTATTCCTAGCTATTCACAGGTAAGACAAAAGCATTACCTAGGAATGCATCCACTAAACAGCTGATCCCACGCATGGCACGAAAGAATATTTGAGGCAGATGTTTAAGGCAGGGGTATTGATTCAGTTCTTGAGTCATCCCACTCACATTCAGAAACTGCTCCTGAAATTTGGGGGTAGAGCTAATAATGGCTGGGTTACTCAAATCCACAGGATTACTGCACACAAAGAGCAAAATAGATTTTAGTCAGTTTAAGAACAACTGTTTGGAGTTTTAAAATACCCAAAGATGAAATAATTTAAGGCATTTCAATAACAACAACACAAAACAGCACCCAATATCCATGTATTTCTGGCTGATACTTAACATAGGAAGTAGTTTTTCCTTTCCTGGTTGTCTTAATTTCAAACACTACCCAAACATATTGAATAATTTTATTAAGACACAATGAACCAAAACATACACTTGATAGAATAATCCCACTGCTGCAGTAAGACTAATTACTTAGGAGCTCTTTTGAACTCAGTTTAAGAGGTTCCTATTACAATTATTCTCAAAAGGTAAGCAGTGAATTAGGAGTGGGTTATAAGACTTGGAGGAATTTTTCCTGACTCATACAAAGCCTCCAACAGCAATTCCAAGATTTGAACAGTACAAGTGACATGACTATCACAAATGAAGAAAAATAAGAGATTCTTTTAAAGTGAGTTATGAGGTAGATTTTGAACAGTGTAACTTTTACATAGCTTTAATTAGTACACAATGTTTATAAAAAGGTTGTTATGCTGGCTGTTCAGAACATCAGTGCCATGCCATTCTCAAGAATCCTTAAAACCAAGCATGCCACTTGGTTCTGTTGTGTATTTTAGGAAGAGCAACATGGATGTTAAAATTAACTGTATAGCTTTCTTCACAGAAACAAAGAGATACACCCATTTTAAAAATAATCTTTTGTAGGTTAAATTTAAGACTCTGGAGAATAAATGGAAGCAGTACACATATCTTGGAACTATTGTTCTGCTTTTCCTGTTTGCTATCCCAGAGAAACAAAATTGTACTGAAGTCTTGTTTTTCAGATTCTCCAAAATGCCAAATAGCTAAAAACTTGGTCATTGAATGAACCAACTTACATTCGGACAGAGTCAGAGTTCCCAGCTGACCAACCCACTCACAGCCTTGCCCTGGCCTGCTGCACGGGCACTGGTACGAGGAGTCTCTCACACTTTATTCTATTTAGTGCTTCATATTAGCCATCTCCAGAGAAATGTTTCAAATTGCAAATACATTGCAAGCGTATAGAAATGATGCAGGGATGTGAAGAAAGGAGGGCTGTGGTTACCATACCTCAGCATATGTAAAAAGCGAAACCACGTTTGTGCAACGCACTCGTTATCCATTTCAGGGGGAATCAGACCAGCATCTTCATCAGGAATTTTAAATGGAGGAAATGAAGGTCCATACGTGAAACGCAGCAATCTGGAAAGCAGGTCAGAAAGATCTGTCACTCAGTTAATACTCCTCCAAAATTTCACAGTGCATTTGAGCCTCAAAGCTATCAGTAGCCCACAGGTGAGCCCACAAGCAACAATACAACATCCTAAGTTTTCCTAGAGAACCCTATTTTATTTAGTCCCCTTATACCTTTGAAGGTAGAGCCTTGGAGTCTGCCCAGAGGTGAAGCCACATCAGAGCTGTCAGGGTGTCACACCCCAGAGCAGCTCTCCCTCTGCTTAACTAGGGAGTAGCAATTTACACAGGCAGACACGTAACTGACAAGATGTTATGTAAGGAAGGGAGAGGGGAATAAAATAAAATGTAAAAAAAATTAGTTGAACTCCTTATTCTCAAGGGTTTTTAGCGAAAAAAAGTGTCCACTGACACCAGCAAGTCACATGAGGTTACAGGTCTAAAGGCTAAATTACTGAGGCCGCACATTTTAAACCAAGGAGGACTCAACGCCCTCCTACAAGCAATACAGGATTTGCCATCCATACAGCAGCAAGCTCTTCCAAAAAGATGCACCATGTTTTTCAGAAGCTGGGAGCTCTGGAACAGTGAAGAGCAAACCTGCTTCACAGCAATTCCATGTCATGAGGCTTGGTAAATGGAGGTCTTTCTCCAGGAGTGTTCTTACTACCTGATGAGTCACCAATAAGCTTCACTGAGCCACTGCTGCCTGATTTGACCTCAGGTTCATCCCCAGCTTTGCAAAGTTCACAGAACCACAGATTTGTCACAGTTGGAAAACACCTCTAAGATCACCAAGTCCAACAGTCAACCCAGGAGGAGGGAAATAAAAACACCACAAACCGCCTCTCCCCCCAAAACCATAACCACACACCCTACAAAACCAACACCATCACACAACCCACAAAAAACCCACTATGCCCATGAGAACATGCCCTGAAGTGCCACATCTCCATGTTTTTTTTAATCCTTCTAGGGATGATGACTCCACCACCTACCTCCCTGGGCAGCTGTTCCAGTGCCTGACCACTCTTTCAGTAAAGAAACTCTTCCTAATATTCAATCTAAATCTCCCCTGGCACAACCTGAGGCCATTTCCTCTGGTCCTGTCATTACTAACTTGGGAGAAAAGCCCAATTCCCACCTCCCTACAACCCCTTTTCAGGCAGCTGTAGAGAGCAATGAGGTCTCCCCTCAGCCTCCTCTTCTCCAAACTAAACATCCCCCAGTTACCTCAGCTGCTCCTTGTCTGACTTGTTCCCCAGACCTTTCACCACCTTGGCAGCTCCTCTGGACACGCTCCAGCCCCTCCAAGTCCTTCCTGCAGTGAGGGGCCCAGAACTGCCCCCAGTGCTGGAGCTGCAGCCTCAGCAGTGCCAGGACAGGGCACCAGCACCTCCCTGCTCCTGCTGGCCACGCTGCTCCTGCTGCAGGCCAGGATGCTGGTGGCCTTCTTGGCCACCTGGGCACAAGCTGGCTCATGTTCTTCCAGCTGTCAACCAGCACCCCCAGGTCCTCTTCTTATAGATCAATTTCCCTGATCAACCTAATCTTTGTGTTCTCTGACAGGACAGAAATGATCCAAGTTGCACCTTCCCAATATCCTAGCATTCCCAGAAATCAGTTTTTGGCTTCTCATAAGCTAAACTCACTTTTAGCACCATTTCTTGCTTCAGTTATTGCATCCTTATTTCTAAGCTAAGAGTTGCTGACAATGTATGTGCCATTCTTCACTGATCATTTGTAAAGACAGTTTTTCAGAGATAAAGTTATTATAACTAGGAGAAACAGGAGGAGAGCAGAAGTCTACATCTGACTCCTAAACCAGGAGTTAAACAGGCTGAATGACCACCTTCCCCTTCTCCCAGCACTGGGCACTGCAGTAACTTGCAGCCAACTAACACAAAATATACTAAAAAGTGTGTTTGGAATCACAAGCTACCATAGCAACTAGTGTGAACAGCAAAGCAAGTGAGCTTTAGGAGATGAGGCCTGCTTCAGGTCCAAACCAGAACACACACCTGCAGCAACTGCTTTCCAGAATGCCACATGGATGGCACAGCATCCATTTACATTCAATGCCCCAGAGGCATCACCCCACAGCAGGTCTGTGCTGAGGAATCACCCACTGACAGACCCAGGGAAGTCTGGGCATAGCCCATGTGGTTCTGGCCCACAGCTCTGCTCTGCAGCTGGCTGGACTGCTCCACACTCCTCCCCTCACGAGCTGCAATAAGTCAGCTTTAAGGGGCACGACTGAATCTGAACTGAAATTTGGGACATTTTCAAGAATGACTGAAAACAAAGATATTACAACCCACACATCCAAGACAGTTAAAACAGACCTAAAGCACCCTAGATGGGTAGAAGATGGATCTACGGGTATGGCAAGACAAGGCCCCGGTTTCATCCAGCCGTGCACACAGATTAACTCTGCACGAGTATACATGTGTCCAAGTCTGATTTTCCATATGTTTCTAAGTGGAAAGGTCAGCTCTCAGCTTACTGCTGACAACCCAACTCAGAAAACTGCTTACTAAACCAACACTTAAACTACTTGAAGCTGGAGCTTCACTGGAGTATCAGAAGTGCAGCTTAAAATACCACTGAACTTTAATTTAGCCTCAAAGGAGTTCAGCTTTCACATAAAAGGCAAAAACCAACATTCCTGACCAGCAGACAAAAACATAACAGAAAACCTGCAGTTTACTGTGCACCAACAGAACCAAGACTGTTGGCCAACACTGGAAGATAAAGTGTGGCACAGTGCATGGAGCAGAACACCAACGCATGTTTTGAGACAGAGCTGTTCTTTTCGGATCAGTGAATCATAAAATATTTTCTGTTATGCAACAAGACATCTCATGAGTTAAAAATAGCTACAGAAAGCGTGTGGGAAATAGGCAGAACTTGTATTGCAGCTTTATTTCCCACAGGTTTAACAAGTAGCTACATAACCTGGAAAAAAAACCCTACCCACACTTGAAATTTTGAAACGTAATTCAAGAGCAAAGTTTTCAGTTAGAATAAACCCTGCAGAAAAGGATGCTATTGAATTTTTCACTGTGCAGCAGCCAAATACACCTTAATTTTATGGAAATGGTTAGTGACGTCTCAGGAGAAATGGGAAGAGACTCAGACCCTCAACAATTAATCTAGTTCCACCAAGAGGTGGAGAGTAGAACAACCTCCCATCATCTAGGAGGAAGTGGTTAACAATCTGCTTCTGCACCTGGACACCCACAAGTCTCTGGGGCCAGATGGGACCCCCCCTGAGAGAGCTGCTGGGGGAGCTCACCAAGCCTCTCTCCATCTTTTATCAACAGTCCTGGTCAACAGGGGAGGTCCCAGAGGACTGGAGGCTGGTTAATGTGACCCCATCTACAAGAAGGGCTAGAAGGAGGATCTGGGGAACTCCAGGCCTGTCAGCCTGACCTCAGCACCAGGAAAGATCATAGAGAGGCTGATCTTGAGGGAGCTCCCATGGCAAGTGTGGCACAGCCAGGGGATCAGGGCCAGCCAGCAGGGCTTTATGAAAGGGAGGTCTTGCTTGGCCAACCTGATCTCTTTCTATCACCATGTGACCCACCTGTTGGGTGAGGGGAAGGCTGTGGATGTTGTCTACCTGGACTTTGACACCATCTGCCACAGCATCTCCTGGGGAAGCTGGTGAATCGTGGCACAGACAAGTGTTCTCTTCACTGGGTACAAAACTGGCTGGTGGCAGGGCCCAGAGAGTCGTGGTAAACGGGGTCAAATCCAGTTGGTGGCTGGTAACCAGTGGTGTCCCTCAGGGCTCAGTGCTGGGGCTAGTCTTGTCCAGTGTCTTTATCCATGATCTGGATGAGGGGATTGAGGGCACCCTCAGACAGTGTCCAGACAACACCCGGCTGGGGGGGGGGGTT
>NW_009952909.1:0-2258 GCF_000747805.2 Chaetura pelagica | reverse complement strand
ACCAGTGGTGTCCCTCAGGGCTCAGTGCTGGGGCCAGTCTTGTCCAGTGTCTTTATCCATGATCTGGATGAAGGGATGGAGGGCACCCTCAGCCAGTGTCCAGACAACACCAGATTGGGTGGGAGTGTTGATCTGCTGGAAGGCAGGAAGGCTCTGCAGAGGGACCTGGGCTGGCTGGATCGATAGGCCAAGGCCAATGGGATGAGGTTCAACAAGGCCAAGTGCAGGGTCCTGCATGTTGGTCACAACAACCCCAGGCAACACTACAGGCTTGGGGCAGAGTGGCTGGAGCTGCCCAGCAGAAAAGGACCTTCTGCTAAAGCCTGACCTCTCCTGCAGCCCACAGATTGTCACTGCTTCCAGAAGCAGAGGCCAAGAGTCATCTCAAATACAGCAACATGCAGTAGTAACAAGCACCTAATACTTCTGGTGGTGACTGCCACTAAGCACACAGACTATAATGCTACACTAATATTCATGACTTGCTCTTCACAGGACACAAGGAGTCACAGTGATGGAGACTAATACACACACTGTAACCCACTCAGTATCAGAGACACTGAGATTACAGAATGACAGACACAACCCAATTCAGCTCTTCCTTTGCAGAATGAAGACACACACAGTGAAAGCCAAGGATACCAGCAAGATCTCTCACTTCGTGTTGCTCATTCACTTTTGGATTGCCGAGTGTTCCATAAGTAAGTGACCCCAGAGAAAAAACAGGTATAACCATGATCATCCCCATCCACGTATTTATTTCCATGGGATTTCACCCACCTGGAAGTCAGGGCACAGATGACCTTGCTCCACTGATCAACGACTGCAGGGTGATGTCGCCAGTTGGCCACCATCTCTTTGGCAGTTTTCCAGTAAGGTGGTGTCGGGAAGCACCGCGTACAAGCTAGTAACCACACCTCAAACAGCACACCAATTAATTTTTCAGCCAGACTCTCAGCAATGCCACCTTAGAAGAGAAATAAAGTGTGCCTTTAGTGAGTAATCAATCCAAATAGCTTAAAATATCTCCTCAAGAACATTTCAGTTTAAGTGCAGAAAGATTCTTACGCTTATTTTTTTTCATTTAAGAGTGACTCCTGATTGCTTCCTACAGCCAATTAGCCTTTTTACAAGACCAAATGTAACATATAAAGCCAAGCCACACACGTGTCACTAAGGGAGCCTGTGAACTCACTGATATAGGTTGTCTTCTACCACACTATTATATTGATGCCTTTAAAAAAAAAAAAAAGGTATAAACTGACAGTATGATTTCCAGTAGGCACAGCAAACAGCAAGACATGAATGGGTTTCAGTGAAATAAATAGGGAACAACATTATCTGAAACTCTTCAGCATGAACTGTTCCCATACAGAGTCACTGGCAAAAATCTGTTTAGAACTCCAAGTCATTCAGTCTTTTGTGACAATGCTTCACTTCAAAGTAATGCAGCAGAATTAGGGGCAAGTCATAGCACTTCAGTGGCTACTAGGAGCTTTTAACAGGTTCCCACCACCCCCCTGGTAGCTCAACATCAAGGAGAGCCAGTTTTTCCAATAATTGAAGCACATGGAAGTTGAACATGAACCTTGCACAGTTGGAGCTGCCAGAAGAGTGTCATTGATCTGAAGAAGAAATAATAACAAAACCTCCCAGGTTTCTCTTGCCATAATTGTCGACTCACGAGCCAGTTTCTGGACAGCTTTCAGAACCTGCAAGCACAATCTAATCTGACTAGATCCTGGGTCTGGCCTGCAAGAGAAGAAAACAAGACTTGAGTCTCTAAACAAGAACTATAAAGCGATGCACACAATAATCTGAACTTTGAGCAATCTCAAGAAGAAACATCAATATTATTGAACAAGAGCCAAGATCATGAGCTAATGTGCCTCTATGCACCTTAACTCTGCACTAAGCATCCTAACTCGGCCTTCCTGAGTACAGGGGGTACTCATCTCTCCACAACAGACCTCACCACCATGGGCTGAACACTAACTGGAGCAAGGACAGCCCATTATCCCACAGGGATTTATCTCAGACCAAACAATGAGAACGTAGTTGATATGTATTACTAATTGATACATAAATAATTAAGAAGGAAAATGGCAAAAAAATGTTAGCAAGCTAATTTAAGTTCTTCTTACTTCTCTTGTTTCCAAACACAAATGTAGATCCCACTCTTACCCCAATTCCTTGGATTTAGAAAAAAAAATAAAATTCAGAAGATGGTCCTTAAATAGGAAAATCAGACTACAGGG
>NW_009952908.1:19563-22270 GCF_000747805.2 Chaetura pelagica | reverse complement strand
CCAGGCCAAATCCAGGTGCAATCCCAGGTGCAGTCCCAGTCCAAATCCATGAGGGGCTTCAGCCACGTGTCCCTCCCTGCCTTGTGTCCCTCTTTGTCCTTCTCTCTTTGAAAAGGAAGAATCAAATTGGGGTGGAAAAAAAGCTGGGAGGAACCAGCAGGGTTTTTTCCACTTCTCGGGGGCTTCAGGAAGGAGGAAACTGGGAGAGTGTTCCAGGCCCAATTCCAGTCCACATCCAGGCACAATCCCAGTCCAAATCCAGGTGCAATCCCAGTCCACATCCAGGTGCAATCCCAGTGCAAATCCAGTTGCAATCCCAGGCCAAATCCAGGCACAGCCCCAGGCCACATCCAGGCACAATCCCAGTCCAAATCCAGGTGCAGTCCCAGTCCACATCCAGGTGCAATCCCAGTCCACATCCAGGCACAGTCCCAGGCCACACCCAGGCACAATCCCAGGCCAAATTTGGGCTGAGTCCAACTCTGTCCCTGGCCAAACATCACGGTTCTTCTGTTCGAGCAGAAGTGAAGGAGTAAAAAGAGTTAAAAGGAATAAAAAAGGATGAAGAAGATCCAGAGATTAGCTGGTGGGAGATCCCGGTGGCCTGGGATGAGTCAGGAGGATGAGCAAGAAAAAGCAGGAGAAGAATCAACACAAATTGACTTGTTAAAGCTCCTGGATTTAATGCCCAACTGGAAGAGAACAGTGGTGTTGTCATCTGAGCCGTGTCCATCCCAGCCTGGAGGATCCTTCCCAGGAAGAGGTTGGTCAGAGAGGAAGGAAGAGGGAGCTGGAAGTTGGACACGAGGAGGAAATTCTTGTCTGGGAGGGTGGGGAGAGCCTGGGCTAGGGAAGCTGTGGCTGCCCCATCCCTGGCAGTGTCCAAGGGCAGGTTGGATGGGGCTTGGAGCAACCTGGGCTGCTGGGAAGTGTCCCCACCCAAGGTGAGGGTTGGATCTGGATGATCATTAAGGTTCTTCCAGCCCAAACCAGTCTGGGACTCTGGGATAACCACCCCCTCAAACCTTCCCCATCCCATCCCCATTCCCTTTGGCCTCCCAGTGCCTGAAGGGGCTCCAGGAAAGCTGGGGAGGGACTTGGGCCAAGGGCAGGAGTGATGGGACCAGGGGGGATGGCTTGAAACTGGCAGAGGGAGCTGGAGGTTGGACCCGAGGAGGAAATTCTTGTCTGGGAGGGTGGGGAGAGCCTGGGCCAGGGAAGCTGTGGCTGCCCCATCCCTGGAAGTGTCCAAGGGCAGGTTGGATGGGGCTTGGAGCAACCTGGGCTGGTGGGACGTGTCCCAACCATGGATCTAGATGATCTTTGAGGTCCCTTCAACCCATCCCATGACCCCATGATCTATCCAAGCTGGAAGAAGAACCCAACCACCATCCAGGCCCGGAGCCACTTCCTCCTGCTGCCACCAAACACGTTGTTTAGCGACGATGATTCCCAGGTCTTGTCATCTGCTCAATTCCCACCACCAGGCCCTTCCTGTTTCCCTCCCCTTCCACCCATCAGGTGAGGGAAGAAGCTCCGTGGCTGCCGAATAACTTGATAAAGGCCCCAGATGAAGCTTCTCCACCCTCCCCCCCCACCCAAACAAATCCATTCTGCTTGGTGCTAATTGAAGAAAACATCTCGAGCTCATAAACGGGGTGTCAGGTCGGATTAGGGGAAATTAAAATTCTCAGCCCCCTCCGACACCAGGAATTCCTAAAGAGGCTGGTTTTAATATTGCCTGAATCCGTTTAAGTCCAGGTAATATGGTTTGGGTTGCCATGGGAACCAAAGAGAGCTGGGTTGGCTGGTGGTGGTGGGTTCTGAGGAGGTTGTGGGGGCTCCAAGGGGATCCTCCTGAAAGGGACTGGACCAAGGGGTTGGTCTGAAAAGTGGGGTAGATCCCAAGTTTGGCAGGAAAAAGGGACAGGAGGGACCTGAGGAGGTGGAGGTTGAAGTTGAAGGTGAGGAGGGACTTGTTGCCTGGGAGGGTGGCAGAGCCCTGGGCCAGGCTGCCCAGAGAGGCTGGGGAGGCTCCTGCTTTGGAGACATTCCCAGCCCAGCTGGTTCCTGTGGGATCTGCTGGAGGTGACCCTGCTCTCCAGGGGGTTGGATTGATGATCTCCAGAGCTCCCTGCCCATCCCACCACTCTGTGTCTCTCCCTCTGTGTTCCCCAAGGTGTGTCCTTCTGTCCTGGAGAAGGCCACCAGCTGCCACTTGCCTGGGACAACCCTCTCGGGGTTGGTGGGACCGTTGAAGGAACAGGAGGAGGTTGAGGGAGCTGGGGCTGATGAGCTGGAGAGGAGGAGTCTGAAGGGGGCTCAAGGTGACCTGGTGGCCAAGAAGGCCCATGGAATCCTGGGGGGCACCAAGGAGAGTGTGGGCAGGAGGGCAGGGAGGTTCTCCTGCCCCTCTGGTGAGGGCCCATCTGGAGAAGTGGGTCCAGGGCTGGGCTCCCCAGAAGGACAAGGAGCTGCTGGAGAGGGGACAGCAAAGGCCACCAAGGGGCTGAGGGGACTGGAGCATCTGGCCCATGAGGAAAGGCTGAGGGAGCTGGGGCTGTGGAGCTGGAGAGGAGGAGCCTGAGGGGGGGTCTCCTCAAGGCTGCTCCAGATCTCCAGGGGGGCAGGAGGGGGGGACCAGGCTCTTCTCAGCAGTGCCCAGGGCCAGGACAAGGGGCCATGGGCAGCAGCTGGAACAGGGGAA
>NW_009952908.1:11856-18544 GCF_000747805.2 Chaetura pelagica | reverse complement strand
CCCCCCCCCCCCCCCCCCAATTGTCCTCTTCCACACTCCAAAGTTATTCCATTAAAAAAGAGCTTTTGGTGGCAAAATCAGGTCCCAAATTTAGTGTTTTCCCTCTGTCTGCACCTACAGGTTGGGCTGAGGGGCCTGAGGTGAAGGAGGAGAGGGAGGGATGGAGCTACTGGCTCAAATCCTGAGGGAAAAGGGGGCTCTGAAAGCATGAAACCCCCAAAATTTGTCCCCTTTCCACAATCCAAAGTTAATCAATGAAAAAAAAGATCTTTTTTGTGTGAAAACAGGCCTCAAAAATTAGTGTTTTCCCTCTCTCTGCTCCTACAGGTTGGGCTGAGGGGCCTGAGGTGAGGGAGGAGAGGGAGGGATGGAGCTACTGGCTCAAATCCTGAGGGAAAAGGGGGCTCTGGAAGCATGAAAACCCACCAAAAATTATCCCCTTTCCACATTCCAAAGTTATTCCATGATAAAAGAGCTTTTTTTTTTTTTGTGAAAACAGGTCCCAAAAAATAGTGTTTTCCCTCTCTCTGCACCTACAAGTTGGGCGGAGGGGCCTGAGGTGAGGGAGGAGAGGGAGGGATGGAGCTACTGGCTCAAATCCTGAGGGAAAAGGGGGCTCTGGAAGCATGAAAACCCCCCCAGAATTATCCCCTTTCCACATCCCAAAGTTATTCCATGATAAAAGAGCTTTTGGTGGCAAAAATAGGTCCCAAAAATTAGTGTTTTCCCTCTCTCTGCACCTACAGGTTGGGCTGAGGGGCCTGAGGTGAGGGAGGAGAGGGAGGGAAGGAGCTACTGGCTCAAATCCTGAGGGAAAAGGGGGCTCTGGAAGCATGAAAACCCCCCCAGAATTATCCCCTTTCCACATCCCAAAGTTATTCCATGATAAAAGAGCTTTTGGTGGCAAAAATAGGTCCCAAAAATTAGTGTTTTCCCTCTCTCTGCACCTACAGGTTGGGCGGAGGGGCCTGAGGTGAGGGAGGAGAGGGAGGGATGGAGCTACTGGCTCAAATCCTGAGGGAAAAGGGGGCTCTGGAAGCATGAAAACCCACCAAAAATTATCCCCTTTCCACATTCCAAAGTTATTCCATGAAAAAAAGAGCTTTTGGTGGCAAAAACAGGTCCCAAAAATTAGTGTTTTCCCTCTCTCTGCTCCTACAGGGCTGAGGGGCCTGAGGTGAGGATGGATCTACTGGCTCAAGTAACTTCACCCTCTGCTTTTTTTGCCATCATTTCCCCTTCCCAGTGCAGAAATTTGATGTCTGGGACTCAAACACAGTCTGAGGAAGCTCCAATCCTTGGTTTTATAAAAAAAATGGGAACTACATCACTTATTTAAAGGGATTTCTTGGGAACTTTCTGGCCTTGTTCACCGAGACAGCACCTTCCTGCCCTCCCAAAGATGGGAACCAGCCCCTCCTTTCCTCCCTCCTCATTCCCCCTTTTCCACTAATAAGTCCCAACCTCAAAATCTCCCTCCAGTTTATTGGGAATGACCAAATCCTGTTTATTTCCTTGGGGCTTTTACAAGGATATTCTGGAAGCTGCCAGGAATCAGGGGGAAGCCTCTGGGCTAGAGGAGGTGGGTCCAGCCCTGGGAAGAGCTTCACCCTCTGCTTTTTTTGCCATCATTTTCCCTTCCCAGTGCAGAAATTTGATGTCTGGGACTCAAACGGACTCTGAGTAAGCTCCAATCCTTGGTTTTATAAAAAAAATGGGAACTACATCACTTATTTAAAGGGATTTCTTGGGAACTTTCTGGCCCTGTTCACCGAGACAGCACCTTCCTGCCCTCCCAGAGATGGGAACCAGCCCCTCCTTTTCTCCCTCCTCATTCCCCCTTTTCCACTAATAAGTCCCAACCCCAAAAACTCCCTCCAGTTTATTGGGAATGATCAATTCCCATTGATTTTTGGTCCTGCCTGTCTCTGGGAAGCCTCTCCATTAGTATGCCCAGCAGGAGAAGCTTTCCTTCCCTCAGTAGCTAAGGGTGATATTACCCATCCTGATAGTTATCCCAACTCAATATCCTGTTTCTCCCTTTCTCATTTCCTGTTTTGCAGCTTTCAATGCTGCTCTTGTCACAACCAGGGAGAGAGAGAGTGAAAAAAAATAGGGGGGAAAAAAAGGGGGGGTGGGAATGCAGGGAAAAAGGGAGACAGCAGGACAGTGTGTTTGCAGGGGAGAGGGGGGGGGGAGGTAGAAAAGCTGCAGACACTTTTATTACAGATTTAATAATGACAAAAGAACATCATTAAACATTCATTAGAATTATTTAATTAAATTTTACTTTGGGGGTGGGGGGGACAGGAGGAGGGAGAGAGAGAGATTAGATATGATGTAAAGGAGCAATATTGATGGAGAGAGGAGCGAGCTGGGGAGATGGGGATTTAAATTAAACCCTCAGCGCTTTCCTGCTCCTGTTGGAAGGGAGGAAGGAGGATTTGGTGGCACTGGGGACAGTCCAGGAGCACTGGGGATGATTTGATGGCACTGGGGACAATCTAGTGGCACTGGGGGAGATCTGGGAGCACTGGGAACAACCCAGTGGCAGTGGGGACAATCTAGTGGCACTGGAGACAGTCTAGGAACACTGGGAACAATCTAGCGGTACTGGGGACAACCCAGAAGAACTGGGGACAGTTCAGGAGCACTGGGAACAATCCAGTGGCAGTGGGGACAATTTAGTGGCACTGGGGACAACCCAGAAGAACTGGGGACAGTCTAGGAACACTGGGAACAATCTAGTGGCACTGGGGACAGTCCAGGAGCACTGGGGACTATTCGATGGCACTGCAGGCAATCTAGTGGTACTGGGGGAGATCTGGGAGAACTGGGAACAACCCAGTGGCATTGGGGACAATCTCGTGGCACTGGGGACAACCCAGAAGAACTAGGGACAGTCCAGGAGCACTGGAAACAATCTAGTGGCACTGGGGCCAGTCCAGGAACACTGGGGACAATCTAGTGGCACTGGGGATGATCCAGAAGAACTGGGGACAGTCCAGGAGCACTGGGGACAATTCGATGGCACTGGGGGCAATCTAGTGGTACTGGGGGAGATCTGGGAGCACTGGGAACAACCCAGTGGCAGTAGGGACAATCTAGTGGCACTGGGGACAGTCCAGGAGCACTGGGGACAGTCCAGGAGCACTGGGGACAGTCCAGGAGCACTGGGGACAGTCCAGGAGCACTGGGGACAGTCCAGGAGCACTGGGGACAGTCCAGGAGCACTGGGGACAGTCCAGGAGCACTGGGGACAGTCCAGGAATACTGGGGACAATCCAGGAGCACTGGGGAGAATTCAGTGGTACTGGGGACAGTCCAGTGGCACTGGGGATGATCCAGAAGAACTGGGGACAGTTCAGGAGCACTGGGGACAATCCAGAAGAACTGGGGACAACCCAGGAATACTGGGAACAATCCAGGAGCACTGGGAACAACCCAGTGGCACTGGGGACAATCTAGTGGCACTGGGGACAACCCAGTGACACTGGGGACCAACTAGTGGCACTGGGGACAACCCAGGAGCACTGGGAACAATCTAGTGACACTGGGGACAACCCAGGAGCACTAGGCAGGGCTGCACCTGCCATCAGGAATGACATTCCCTTCCATCCCGCCCCACCACCACATCTGGAACCAACATTCCCAAGGGAAAAAACCACCTCCAGAGGTGAAGAACCTTCCATGACCTCGTCTTGACCTTCTCCTTGTCCTCCCACCCCAGTGTGTTTGTGTGGGGGGAGAAGTTGAGTGATCATGGGGTTGGTTCCTGGTTGTCCTGTTGGGTCTAAACCAAGGCAATATAAACTGGCCTTAATGAGGGATTGATTACACCCCAATAAACCATCAGCTCCTCCAGAGGGACCCAGATTTTAGATCTCTCTGGGTTTTTTTGGTGAAATCCTGCAAGTTTTGGGGTTGTCCCATGAGAGGAACCTGCCCCTTCAACCCTCCCTGAGGGAAATCTCCTCATCCAGGTTGATTTGGGAGGGAATTCATGGGAATAAAGAGAAATTAAAGGGTTTTTTTGAGGGAAAAATAGGGAAAAAACCCACAAAACACAAGATCAAACCTCAGGGGCCATTAATCAAATAATTAATTAAATTATTTGGGCTTAATATATAAAAATTTGGGAGGGAATTCATGGGAATAAAGAGAAATGAAAAGGTTTTTTTATGGGGAAAAATAGGGAAAAAACCCCACAAAAAACAAGATCAAACCTCAGGGGCCATTAATTAAATCATTAATTAAATAATTTGGGCTTAATATTAAAAAAAATATAGAAATATATATTAAAAAAGCAGATTATTCCCTAAATTTGTGCCATTTTGTTGCTTTTTTTATTACAGCCTGAACTTCTTTCCACCTGAATTTTGGCACCAACATCAGGAATTTGGGATCCTGCTCCAATATCACCAAGATGTGGAGAAAAACCCAAAACCAAACAAAAAAAAAACCAAAACACCCTTTTGAGTGAAAAAAAACAAGTGTGAAGCTGCCACCAGGCTCATTAGGATCAAGTCTAATTAACCAGATTTCCAGCTAATTGCATGAAAGGGGGAAGCAGATGATGGATCTGGTTGATCATTCCATTTGTGCAGGAGGAAAGAAGGAATCAGGTTGTTCCTGGGGTAGCAAAGGAGCTGGAAGAAGATCTGGAGATGATCCCTGAGCATGAAAGAGAAGGAGGATTGGGAAGAAGGTGGGAAGATACTTTGGGAAGAGGAAAGGAGCAGTTTAACCTCCTCTTGGGGGGGTTTTGTGGACCATAAAGGACTTGGAACCAGCTTGTTCCTGGTCCTCATTCTGCCTCATTCCCTTTGTTGGAGGAAATGGGGTGACCAGGCGTGAAAAGAGGGGACAGGTTGGGAAAAATCCTGGTTTTCCAGGGGATTTTTGTGACACTGGCAAGACTCCAGATGCCACCTCGGTGGTTGGTTCCAACCCCTTCTTCTTCAAGAGGGAACCAGAGGTGGAAGAAGTTGGGTGAGAGATCCCAAAGAGTCACCTTGAAGGGTTCAAATAAGTTCAGGGGTGAAAAAACAGGGAATATGAGGATCCAGGGACTTCTGGGCTTCCTCAATCCCTGGGATCTTCACAAGTCTCCACCTCTTGGGTGAGATGAATCTCCCAATAGAAGAACAAGGTCTCCTTGCTCCATAAATTGCCCCAAATGAGAGAAATCTGCTTGTTTTTGAGGATCAGGGCAGGGTGGGGACAGGTCCTGCTGTTTCCAGCTCCTGGAATGTTTGGATCTGGGACCTTCTCCTTCACTCTGCCCTCTGCTGGTCCCTGGGTCTGGAGTGATGTTGCCTCCAGAAGGAGAGTTTGGTGCAACCTCCAACCCCCTCGGTGCCTTCAAACCCACCCTCCTGCATCCCAGGGTTTTTCCTGGTGGGTTCCAAGCACTGGGAAAGCCAGTGGAGCAATGTGGGGGCAAAGGAGCTGCAGGTGACAACCCTTCCCAACCTCCTGCAAGGGACAAGATGTGGCAAGTGGAAGAAGACTGAGAAGAAAGGTTGGAGAGGTGCTCCAGGCATAGAGAAGGACATGGAGATGCTGGGATGAGGACAGGATTGGAAGAGAGAGCTCCTGCCCTGCTCCTGGTCTGCTCAGCAGGGACCCTGAAGATCATCTAGATCCAACCCCCACCATGGGCAGGGCCACCTCCCACCAGCCCAGGTTGCGCCAAGCCCCATCCACCCTGCCCTTGGACACTTCCAGGGATGGGGCAGCCACAGCTTTCCTGGCTCAGGGTCTTGTCCCACCCTCCTGAGCCCCCTGGAGATCTGGAGCAGCCTTGAAGAGACCCCCCCTCAAGCTCCTCCTCCCAGCTCAACAGCCCCAGTTCCCCCAACCTCCTCCTGTCCCCTCAACCTCCTCCTCTCCCAATCTCCTCCTGTCCCCTCAACCTCCTCCTGTCCCCCCAACCCTCAGCCTCCCCGTCCCCCCAACCTTCTCCTGCCCCTCAACTTCCCCCTTTTCTCCCCAGCCTTCAACTTCCTTCTGTCCCCTCAATCTCCTCCTGTCCCCTCAGCCTCCTCCTGTCCCCTCAACCCTCAACCTCCTCCTGGCCCCTCAACCTCCTCCTGTCCCCCCAACTCCCAACCTCCTCCTCTCCCTCCAATCTTCTCCTGTCCCCTCAACATCCCCCTGTCCCCTCAACCTCCTCCTGGCCCCTCAACCCATCACAACAACCCATGGCTCTACCACCTTCCCAGGCACCAAGTTCCTCCTCAAATCCAGCTGGAACTTCTCACCTTCCAACTTCTGCCCCGTTGCCCTTGAAGACCATGAACATCTACCCAAGGAAACAACATTTAATTCAACTCCCAAAACCCCTTGGAAGGAAAAAAACAGGTTCTACCTCCTCCCCCCCGTGGCTGAGAAGAACAATCCAGGAGCTCCAGGGAGCTGCTTGCACGTGGTTACTGGTTTCTTAATGGTGCTCCAGGCACATTTGCATATTTCTTTAATTTCCCAGTAATTAGAGAGTTTAGTGCTCAATTTCCTGGGCCCTGGGAACAAACCAGTGCGAGGGGAACGGGGAGAACTGGGGGAGAAATGGAGCTGGGTAATTAAGGTCGTTAATCATCCAAGGGTGGGATGGCAGGGGAGGGGGGGATAGGGCTGGAGCAGCAACTCAAGGAGGGGGGGTTGGGGTGGGGGGAAGGAAGGAGGT
>NW_009952908.1:9428-11380 GCF_000747805.2 Chaetura pelagica | reverse complement strand
GAAGGAAGGAGGTTTGAGGGGGAAGGAAGGAGGTTTGGGGGGGAAGGAAAGAAGTTTGGGGGGAAAAGGAGGGTTTTGGGGAAAAGTAAGGAGGTTTGGGGTGGAAAAGAAGGAGGTTTAGGGTGGAAGGAAGGAGGTTTTGGGGGGAAGGAAGAAAGTTTGTGGGGGAAAGGAGGTCTGAGGGGAAAAGAAGGAGGTTTTGGGGAAAAGGAAGGAGATTTGGGGGGAGAGAAGCAGATTTGGGGAAAAGGAGGGGATTTGGGGAAAAGGAAGGAGGTTTGGGGAGAAGGAAGGAGGTTTTTGGGGAAAAGGAAGGAGGTTTGGGGGGAAAAGAAGGAGGTTTGGGGGGAAAAGAAGGAGGCTTGGGGGGAAAGAAGGAGGTTTGGGGGGAAAAGGAAAGAGATTTGTGGACAAAGGGGGGATAATTTGGTTAAAACCCAACGTTTTGAGACTTAAAAGCCCAAAAGGAAAAAAAAAACCCACAACAAACCCAAACGTTTTTCAGAGTTAAAAGCTACAAAAAAAAAAGAGATGAAAATTCCACCAGAAGTTAAAAAAAAATAGAGATAAAAAACCCCAAATCCCTCTGGTTTCAACACCAATTTTCTCCCCTGACTCCTGCTCCTGGAATGTACTTGGGGGGTTGTTCCCAGTTCCTGGGAACCTTCTTGTCCAATCCCTGTCTCAGTTTCTCCTCCCCAGGAGATCTTTGGTGGGAGGAGGATCCTCCCCCATGGGTTAAACATCAACCAGCTCACCCAGAAGAGCTGCCAAGGAACTTGAGTTGGGGTCAAGCCTTGATATTTGGGCAGGGAAGGTCATTGCTTTGCTCCATGGAGCTTCTCCTTGGATGGACAAGGTCTTCTATGACCACCCTCCACATCCCAACCATCACCAGAGCCCACATCTTGGACATCATGGGATGGGTTGGGTTGGAGGGACCTCAAAGACCATCTAGATCCAACCCCACCATGGGCAGGGCCACCTCCCAGCAGCCCAGGTTGCTCCAAGCCCCATCCAACCTGCCCTTGGGCACTTCCATCACCCACAACTTCTCTGGGCAACCACTTCCAGGCTCTCCCCACCCTCATTTTCCCCTCATCTCTCTCAGAATCTCCCCAGTTCCAGTTTCAAGCCATCCCCCCTGGTCCCATCACTCCTGCCCTTGGCCCAAGTCCCTCCCCAGCTTTCCTGGAGCCTCTTCAGGCACTGGAAGGTGCTCCAAGGTCTCCATGAAATCTTCTCCAGGCTGAACACCCCAACTCTCCCAGCCTGTCTCCAGAGGTTCTCCAGCCTTGGATCATCTCTGTGGCCTCCTCTGGATTCTCTCCAGAACCTCCATGTCCTTCCTGTGTTGGGGGCTCCAGAACTGGACCCAGTTCTCCAGGTGGGGTCTCACCAGAGCAGAGGGAACAATCCCCTCCCTCACCCTGGGAGGGTGGGACATGGATGAGAAGATCTCCAGGAGGCTCCCACCAGGGATGCAGGCAGAGCTGGTGGTTGGGATGGGCTGCCCAACCTCTCCTCAACCCTCCATGTGGAGCAACCATGGAGATCCAGGCCAAACCCAAGGTCCAGGGGGGCACTGGGGGGCATCTCCCAGCCAACTCCTGCTCTCCAGCTGTCCCCTCCTGTCCTCGAGTCATCTCCAGCCTCAAGTCATCTCCTGCCCTCAAGCTGTCTCCTTGAGCCAACTCCTGAGCAGATCCCATCTTCCCTTCCACCTCTTCCAGCTTTTCTTCTGTCCCCAAAATGCTGCAGCGTGGCCAGGGGTGACCAGAGGTGGCTGGAGGTGACCAAGGGTGGCTGGAGGTGGCTGGAGGTGGCCAGGGGTGACCCAGGGGTGGCCAGAGGTAGCCAGGGGTGGCTGGAGGTGACCAGAGGTGGCTGAAGGTGGCCAGGGGTGACCCAGGGGTAACCGGAGGTAGCCAGGGGTGGCTGGAGGTGACCAG
>NW_009952908.1:5509-8803 GCF_000747805.2 Chaetura pelagica | reverse complement strand
CATCATCCTGTTTTGTTGGGGGGTTTTTTTCCCCCCCACCCCCCTCCTCCTCCTTCTCTCTTTTCTCCTCCACCATCCAAGGATTTACAGGGGCAGGTGCCTGAGAGAAGCTGCCCAGACCTGGCAGGGCCCCAAAAAGGGAAGAGGAGAATCCCACAAATAAAACAAAACCTTCTCTTGGTGGTTTTATAGGATGAAGGGACCTCAAAACATCATCCATCTTGGGGCTTAACATTTCATCTCCAGCTCCACAACCCGTTCCTTCCCCCACGTCCAGCTGCAGCTGCCTCCTTATCTTTCCTTTTCAACATGATTTTCTCCCCCCCCTCCTCCCCTTCTTCTTCTTCTTCTTCTTCTCATTTCACAGGAGGAGGAAGAGTTGCCAGATGGGTCTTCCCCTCCAGGTCACCACGTTGCAAAAGCTCAGGGCTACGACTGGATTTTGCAGCTTGGGATTCATCCTCAGCCAAAAAAACATGACGTTTGGGAAGTCAAGGCCAAGAATGAAACCTCTGAAAGAGGAGGAGGGGGGGGACACACACACAGAAGGTTTCCAGGCAGCTGAAATTAAGACTTTTCATCCCTGGAAATTCCCATCTTGGAAAGTAAAGAGATACCCAGAGGAGACGCCGTCAAAAGGACCTCGAGGACCAACTTGTTAAAGGGTTTCAAGAGCTGGAGAACCTAAAGGGTGGTTTGGAAGCCACCTGAGATGTTTGACAGAGTGGGATGGAGTGGACTGGACTGGGATCTGCAGCCCCCAGGGAGGATGAGGAGAAGGAAACCACACTTTTCTGCCCCCCCCCAAAAAACATCATTGAAAAGCAGAGTTGAGGGATGAGGTCTCCCCACCTGGAGATGCCACCACTAACTGCCCAGAGGAGGAGATGTTGCTCCTTACAGCCTGGTTTTTATCTGGTTACTTCCAACCACAGTGACCAAACCCTCTCCAGAGCCTGGCTCTGATCTACCAGAGCCAAAACCACACCAAGGTCCATCTCCAGAATATCCTGAGACCTTTGGCAGGTACCACCAAGGTCCTACAACATCTCCACGCTTCCCACATGGAGCTGGGGCTCCATGTCCTTGCCTCTCCCAGCCCTCCAGGGCAGTGGGACATCCCTGGGATTTTTCTTCCTGTTCCCATCACAAGCTCTTGCCTCAGTGGCCCAAGAAGAGAAAATAAGTTTGGACCATGAAGTCCTGAGAAGATCTGCCAAACTTCAGGGAATTGATGGAGCATCTTCCCAGCAGCATCCTGGGATGTTGGTGGGTCACCAGCTCTTCCAAGTGGCACCAGGAGGTCCCAACAGACTTGGGGGACACAACCTTGGGGGACACAACCAGGCATGGCCTTGGAGGACACAGCCTTGGGGGACACAACCAGGCATGGCCTTGGGGGACACAACCTTGGGGAACACAACCAGGCATGGCCTTGGAGGTCACAGCCACAATGTTGCTTGTCCTTGAGCCACCTCCTGAGCAGATTCCACCCTCCCTTTGACCTCTTCCAGTTTATCTGCTGTTCCAAGGATGCTGCAGGAGAGGAGGTGACCAGGAGTGGCCAGAGGTGGGCAGAAGTGGCCAGCAGAGCTGTCAGAGCCACAGATCAGCCTTAGATCAATTTTAATCCCTGTTCCATCCCATTCCTGGTCTGTTCCTCTTCTAAATCTTTGTCACACGGGGACCTGCTCCTGTCCTTGTCACAGCTGCTCTTCACCCCAGGAGCTCCACCCCAGTGAAGCTCCTGTGATCAAATCTGGTGGCCCACATGGCCCAGAAGGACAAGGTGGGGTGCTGGCATCTCCTGGGCAGCCTTGGACATCCCTCATCTCTTGGAAAAGCATCTCAACAGCCCATCCTTCCTTCTCCAGCCAACAGCTTCATCCCTCCTTCCTCTTCATCCCCACCACATGAAACCAAAGCCAACCATGTCCATCCCTCTCTCTGGCCAGCAGCCCTTTGCAGGGCTGCTGTCACAGACTTCTTCTGGTTGGGGAAAACCTCCAAGATCATCAAGTCCAACCACAACCCAGCTCTACCAACCATCAACCCAGCTCTACCAACCTTTAACCCAACTCTACCAACCATAACCCAACTCTACCAACCATCAACCCAACTCTACCCACCATAACCCAGCTCTACCTACCATAACCCAGCTCTACCTACCATTAAGCCAACTCTACCACCCATCAACCCAACTCCACCAACTACCAACTCAACTCTACCACCCATAACCCATCTCTTGCCAATCCTTAAACCAACTCTGCCAAGTCCAGCGCTCAACCCACGTCCCTCAGCACCATCTCCAGGGCTTGGAAATCCCTCCAGGGATGGGGACTCCCCGTGGGCATCCCGGGCCAGGACCTGACAACCCTTTCCAGGGATTCCCAATATCCCACCTCACCTTGAGCCACCTCCATGGACATCTCACCTTCTCCTCACCGCGACGCCGACACCGCGACGCCCAACGCGCCTTTCCAGAACATCACCTCGGGATGGAACCCACCCAAATTCATCAAACCACAGCCAACAAAACCCCAGGAGAACCTGGTGGGAACTCACTTCTCATAGTCATGTTTGCAGTAGAGCTGCCTGTTGCGCCAGTAGCAGGTCCCAGAGAGGGGCTGGAGACACACGGTGCATTTCACGCAGCCTTCGTGCCAAGAACGTTCGTTGACCCTCAAGAGGAACCGGTCGGAGATGAGGGTGTCACAACCAGCACAAACTTCCCTCATCTTGGAATCTGGACCTGGAGAAAAAAAAAAGAACAGGGTGAGGAGGGATTTGTTGCTGTTGGGGGAAGGAAGGAGTGTGTCTTGTGTCTTTAGCTTCATGGAACTCCTGGTGATCATCTACCAGCACAAACTTCCCTCACATCTTGGAATCTGGACGGAGAAAAAGAAAAAAGAAATGGGTGAGGAGGGATTTGGTGGTGGTGGGGGAAGGAAGGAGTGTGTCTTGTGTCTTTAGCTTCATGGAACTCCTGGTGATCATCTACTGTGGAGGCTCCTGCTCTGGAGACATTCCCAGCCCAGCTGGTTCCTGTGGGATCTGCTGGAGGTGACCCTGCTCTCCAGGAGGTCGGATTGATGGTCTCGAGAGCTCCCTGCCCACCCCACCACTCTGTGTCTCTCCCTCTGTACCCAACTGTGCTCCCCAAGATGTGTCCTTCTATCCTGGAGAAGGCCACCAGCTGCCACTTGCCTGGGACAACCCTCTTGGGGTTGGTGGACCATTGAAGGAACAGGAGGAGGTTGAGGGAGCTGGGGCTGATGAGCTGGAGAGGAGGAG
>NW_009952908.1:0-2760 GCF_000747805.2 Chaetura pelagica | reverse complement strand
AGTGAAGGAACAGGAGGAGGTTGAGGGAGCTGGGGCTGATGAGCTGGAGAGGAGGAGCCTGAGGGGGGATCAAGGTGCCCTGGTGGCCAAGAGGGCCCATGGAATCCTGGGGGGCACCAAGGAGAGTGTGGGCAGGAGGGCAGGGAGGTTCTCCTGCCCCTCTGGTGAGGGCCCATCTGGAGAAGTGGGTCCAGGGCTGGGCTCCCCAGAAGGACAAGGAGCTGCTGGAGAGGGGACAGCAAAGGCCACCAAGGGGCTGAGGGGACTGGAGCATCTGGCCCATGAGGAAAGGCTGAGGGAGCTGGGGCTGTGGAGCTGGAGAGGAGGAGCCTGAGGGGGGGTCTCCTCAAGGCTGCTCCAGATCTCCAGGGGGGGCAGGAGGGGGGGACCAGGCTCTTCTCAGCAGAGCCCAGGGCCAGGACAAGGGGCCATGGGCACCAGCTGGAACATGGGAAGTTGCAGCTCCCCAGGAGGAGGAAGTTGTTTCCTGGGAGGGTGGCAGAGCCCTGGGCCAGGCTGCCCAGAGAGGCTGTGGAGTCTCCTGCTCTGGAGACATTCCCAGCCCAGCTGGTTCCTGTGGGATCTGCTGGAGGTGACCCTGCTCTCCAGGGGGGTTGGATGGATGATCTCCAGAGCTCCCTGCCCACCCCACCACCCTGTGACTCCAAAATCCAGGTGAACCCCAAGCTCTGGCACTGCAGAAACCCCACATGGGTGAAGAACAATTTGAGAAGGGAAGAACAGATGTTTGTGTGTCTTGGTGGGTGCTGAGCTGGTTGGAAACCTTGGTCCAGGTCAGAGGACAGAACCAGCTCTGAACTTTCTCCACTTTCACCCCAGATTTGGTGCTAAAAGCTGCTTAAAAAAGGCTCCAGAACTTTGGGAATGGAGGGTTTCGTGTTTTTTTTTCCCTTCCTCAGCCTTATCAAGCTGGAAATCTGTGGCTGCTCTTCAAAGGCTTCATCAGGAGAACTTCAAGGTGAAGGAGGGAGGGAGAAAAACATTATCTGGAGCTCTGGATCTGGGCTGAGCCAGGCAGTGACACCCTCTCCCAGGACCACGTCCCTCCACCCTGCCAAGCTCCTTGGCTTTGCCAAACTCCTCATTCCTGGCTCCTCCAGCCTCTCCTGCAAACCCATGGATCCAGGTGACATCCCCTGGAGGGATGGTGGCATCTCCTGGATGAAGCTTGTGCCAAGGGTAACAAGATCTTCTGCTGCCCCTTGGAGGAACAGGGGGGGTGAGGAACACCCCAAGCCCAGCTCTAATCCCAGTGTTGCCCCAGGACCAGGAGTCAAGACAAGATGGGGTGGGAAAAAGCAGGAGACACATTCCACAGGTGTTTGTGGAAGGCTGGAAGGTGCTGAGGAGCCTTGACCCAGCACCATGTCCACCAAAAGACCTGCTCCTCCAGGACATAGGGACCTTCTCAGCCCTCCAGGATACGGGGACCTTCCCAGCCTTCCAGATCTTCCTCTGGAAATCCACCCTTCCATCCAACCCATGTTCCTCAGGATCACCCAGCAGCAAATTCCTGTCCAGTTCCATGGACTCAACTCCAGTTGGTGGTTTAGAAGATGGAGGAGGGGAGGACCTGGACCAGGACCACCAGGTTGGAGGTAAAACTGGAGGCACATGCAGAGGTTTTTTCCATGGATATTTATCCCTCACCCACCCTTCACTTCTCCCTTCTTTCCTTCCAAACTTCTGGAATCCAATATTTCCCCTCTCCTGAATTTTTACCCCAGGGGTTGAATGTCACCAGTGGGACCAGTCAAAGCTCCAGTGGGAGCTGGGACTAAAAATCCCTAATTTAAGGAAAAAGAGGGAATCATCTAGTTGGGAATTCATCTCCATCGTTCCATTTCCAGGGAGCTCCTGGAATGTGGGGTCAGGAAAAGGGGGAGACACAAGAACTTCAGGCCTGGGGGGGGGTGTTGTTGGGGGGATCTTTGGGAGGGGTTCTTTCCCTCCTGGGCAGCAGGCAGGAGAGTGGCAGGGAAGCAGGATTCCAGGAATTTGGAGCAGAATCCTGCCTGTCTCATGGCTTGGGATGCAGGGCCTGGAGAAGAGGGTCCCATTGAGGACCAAGTCCCACCCAACGTCGTGACACAACGATGGGGGGATGGACACACACAAACAAGTGATCCCGAGCTCCAGGGATAAAGAGGGGGGGCTGGGGAAAATCCTGGGAAAACTGTCACCTTCCCTGAATCCCCACGTTTGCCAGGAAAAACAGAAAAGTGAAAGTAAAGGGGGTTTGTGGCTGCCCTGAAACCACCCAAAAAAACCACCCCAACAGTTCCGACCCAAAAACACGTGAAGGAAAAATCCCGACCCACCATGTTGCTGCTCTTGGAAAATGGGATAAAGGGGACAAGGAAGGGGACAGGATCCAGCAGCTCCTGGGTGTTTTATCCCAGGATTATCCCAAATTAACCCCCCCCCCCATCCAGGTCCTGGTGGATTCTTTCCCCCTCCCAGGGCATTTCCCAACCGGGATTGAAAACCCGGGGTCGGCAAATTGCCCGGTCAGGGCCCTGCCTGGGATTGCTCCCTAAAATCAGCCAAGGATCAGGATGAATTCCAAAGGGAATTGTCCAGGAGGTCGGGGAGGGGGAAGAGATGGAATTTTGGGGTGTCCTGGTCCCTTCCAGTGCTCGGTGTTGGGGGGGGGACAGACACACAAACAAGCTCAGCCCGCGGAGTTGCGAGTCGGTGTTTCCCGGTGTTCCCGGGGCTTTTCCTGCCTCCCTTTTG
>NW_009952907.1:874991-882052 GCF_000747805.2 Chaetura pelagica | reverse complement strand
TATGCTTCTCTGTCCAATGCCAAACTAATCAAGAGACACGGTAGCATAGTTGCTAAATCATCAGTATTTTAAATTATAGGCTATATAAATTGTTTGCAATGCACTTCTTGCCAAAAAATAATCTCTTTTGAAGAAGCCATAACAGGCATAGCTCTGCTTAATTTTAAGACTCCAGCTAATCAAACTTGTGATGTTTGCACTACAATAGCTAGACTCAATTCCCCCTCCTGACTGCTGTTGAATGTCCCCATAGAAAAGGGTGATGATTTGTAGGATTACATTTAGCCCATACTGGACATAAAATCAGGGGGGCACAATAGTTCCCTGGGGATCAAGAAGGTATGGGATAAGAAAAGTTCGAAAATGTGCTTATGCCTTCTCTCAAGCACGGAGCAACTTATGTGGCAGACATCTTGGCTGGTCAAAGAAAATTTATGCTAACGTATTTTAGACAATTTTTAAAAATAAGAACATTCCATACATCTGATGCATGTGGGAAAACTGGCTTCTGGATGCTATTTATAGTTGTGCTTCCCTATTATATACCTGCTTGTGTTACGGCCATGGCCTTTTCCCTCAGAAAACATAGGATGACCATTGTACAGGTCTATTCTTTTCTAATGTGCTGACAGCTCCTGGCCATACAATAAGACAATTAGAAGGGCACAGCTACTAGCCAAGTCAGTACAGTAATTCTTTCCTTCAGGCCATTGTCATCCCACGGATATGAATGAGGATCTGGAAAACAAATGTTTTCTATAGTCTTCTGCAACCTTCATGCTGTAAAAATAGATTGTAACCATGCTTATGTCATGTTGTTGCTCAGCAACCTTTTTTTTTCTTCCCTTTAATCTCCCTGTTCTCTAATATCTTATTGGTCTTCACCATGATCAGTCTGCAAACTATGACTCACTAGTCAGAAACAGCACTGTCTGCTAAGCTTGCAGAACGTTCTGCCTTCCAATAATTACATAGGCTTAGGGAGATACACCTTCTAGAGTAATCAGAAACAGAATGTTGACCTAGGGGGAAAAGAAGGCTCATGAAAAACATGAGATACAGGGGAAGAAGTTGAAGTGAGGAAAAAAGTGGTCCTCTGTCTTAAGAAAGCTTACAAAAATAAAATAAAAATTAGATTTCTAATCCCTTTCCCTTCTGTTGATATAAGCAGAGAGGAATAAATGATCTTATCATAATCTTCCATTTTCCCTGATAAACTCTGGAGAAGGATTTTCCTTTGAAAGAAAACTAAGGACTGTCAAAGTATCACATGCTTGGAAAAGACGTCAACTGAAAAAAATCCACCATGTCCACTAGATCATGCCTTGAAGTGCCATATCTACACATTTTTTCAATACCTTCAGAGATGGTGACACAATCACCTCCCTGGGCAGCCTTTTCCAGTGCTCAACTACTCTTTTGGTAACAAAATTCTTCCTAATATCTAGTCTAAACCTTCCCTGGTGAAACTTCAGGCCATTTCCTCTAGTTCTCCATTAGGCCGAGCAGCAAGGACCTGCAATTCACCTGAAGAGCTCATTACTTCAAGCAACCTGGTCTAGTGGGAGGTGTCCCTGCCCATGCAGGAACTAGATGATCTTTAAGGTCCCTTCCAACCGAAACCATGCTATGATTCTATGATCTATTTCAAACAATCTGAGTGTTGGTTTACATAAGCACAAATAAATTCTGGGACAAGACTTTCCACCCTCTTTGTGAAGGTTTAATCCTTTCCAGTGGCTCTTGTGACTAATTTGCCGTTTAATCTCTACAACCTCACAATATCTCAATTGACTTGCAGTCACAGCCAGACTACCTGACAGTGTTTAGGTTAGTCAGCACCTTCCCAATCAGTAGGTGATGGAAGTGCCATTAGTATCAACTTTATGAGCAGAGCTAACAGTGAGGTAGGTACTGAAATACCTTTACATTGCCAGGTAAAAGAAAAACATATAAAACATCAGAAGATAAATCCTCATGACAATTTAAAGTAGCAGTAGTTTTAGAACAAACAGTGAAACATTGCAACAGCCCACACCAACTTCTCAACATACAGGAATCACCATCTATTTTTGTTTGTGTGTTACTGATTATTAGTTGATCCAAAATGAAGTGGCACTACATGTAATCTTTAATATGCACACAAAATTTTGCAAAATGGAAAATCATCAGCTACTCCAGATTGCTTTCTTCCAGACTACATCGGTTTAATTTCAGTATTTTACAGTGAAATACATGCAACATCTCACAGTAAAATGATAGGTTTTATTCAACAGCATTAGCAAGGAGTAATAACATTAACAATAACAAACCTTTTTCTCATACAATTAAGAAGCTAAAGATGACAGATAAAATCAGCTATTCAGATTTCTTCAGCTATTCAATGCAATAATAAAAGCAAACTTAGATTTACCTTTTTGGTGAGCAGTAAGGACACTATAGAAAATCTACATGTAGAATATGACCTTGGACTGAAGGATCACAAGAGGTCCCAGTTTATATTAACTAGAAATACAAAGAAAGCTCATCCACAACAGATTTCTACATGGAAAACAGACAGTTTTGATAAACTCTATTAGTAAAATCACATGGATTGAGGATGTCAGGGACTAGACTGTGAAGCAGGTCTGGAGCTTCTCCAAAAGATACCCAGAGTGTAAATACTGAAATTACACTTTCCATAATCAGGAGGACTTGTGTTAAGGGGCATCAGAGGATAGGCATCAGAGTATGAAATGTAAAGAAATGCAATCTTCCTAATACCAGAGATCAAGAAGGGAAACGATAAGTGAAAATTACCAAAAATGAAGCCAAGATATACTTTGCTGTCTGTTAGGGGAGGTGAGGGAGGTTATTTTGCTATATAAACAAGAGAATAAAGACAGAAGAAAAAGGGGCACATTACAGTTGGCACAGTGCAAAAACTAACACAGGTATAGTCTCAAAGGTAAATTAATGTTTTGTCTGAGTTACCAATAGGTATGATAATGAAGATGTCTGTTATAGCAGGATGACTAAAGACAATGAGGATATGGAAGCAAATTTTGTAAGCAAGCCAAAATCTCAGTGCGCTCACAGATGTGTCAGTACACACAGGGGAAGGGCACAGATAACCACACTTGGACTCTGAAAGACCCAAAAGCTAAAATTACTAGGTCAGCTCTACATCTTCAGGCATGGGGAGATATCAACTGGAGAACAGCAGATGTAGGACTTTATTTCAAAAGGAGGGTGGGGAGGAAGCTAGAAGTGGTGGAATCTTACTTACATGCAAGAATTTACAACAGATCTCAAAACAAAGGACAAAAGAAAAGATGAGCTGAAACAGAAATATAAGGATAGACTAAAGATAGAATGGGCTAGTCTACTCAACATATCTTTTTAAAAGTAGTCTTCTAGGCCAATAAACCCCAAACAAAAACCAGAAGTGGTACTTTTTATCTACTTGAGAAGTGTTTGACAGAATGCTATGTAGGAAATAATTCACTAACAGACAAAAAGGAATTAAAAAGGTGGAGAAACAG
Organism: Chaetura pelagica; assembly: GCF_000747805.2. Lineage (NCBI taxonomy): Eukaryota > Metazoa > Chordata > Aves > Apodiformes > Apodidae > Chaetura > Chaetura pelagica. Next base: position 878,528 of record NW_009952907.1, on the reverse strand, counting down.
CTAGCAACAAGTAATGCTGAAAAGCACTGCTCTCTATAGGGGAGAAAGTGTGTTCTTCGTAGGTTGGCCCAAATATTTTCACTAAAGACTTTAGTACAAAGAAGCAGTGAGTCCTGATGAAAACATGCACAAAATGTGCATTCCAGTGGCACTGTCAAAACCAACAAGACTTGAGAGAGTAAGAATAAGACTCCTGAACAAACTGAGAATAACTGTAGTGAAATCTCTTCCATCCATGAAACCTCACTGAGATCATAGAGGTATGGGACATACCCCCTCAGAAACAGCAGCAGGTGTTGGGGCCATGAGCCCCCACTGCTGTCAGTGAGCTTCTTCAGCATTTACTCCCTACAAGCTCATATCTATTGCAGTGAGAAGCGTAAGTGTCTACACGTACACAGGTGCTACAAGTAGGACTGACAAGAAGATCTGGGCAGGTAACTGAAGGGGAAAGACCATGGAAAATAAATACTAAAGGAATGCTGAAGGCAGCCTGTAGCAAGCATGTCTCCCTTCATGCCATCATAAAATGAATGATTAATTTCCCATTTATTTATATGGTTACAAAACAAAGCTATGGTTTACAGCTGAAGACTTTCAGAGTGATTCAAACTATGTAAAAGGATTCAGCAAAATAATTTCAGGAGCTGTCTGATGATTTAAGCCAACTGAAGTGCCATACACTTCATTAAAATTACCTTCACAGGATCTGGAACTATTTTAGGAGACAGTGGAGTCTTTTAGTGAGTAAAACATCCTGCTTTTTTTTTTTTTCTTTTTTTTTTCCACCAGTGGTTTATTTCCACAAAGCTTCTTGAGTTAAATATATGCCTTTCCCCTGTTTCACATTAAATAAAAAAGCACATTTATTAAGAGGGGAAAAAAAACCCTGGGGTGGGGGGTGGTATCTGAAGAGGCCTTTTTCCAACTGTCAACATTTTGAAGGTGAGTAATAACACAGCCTTAGGGTTGCCATGGGAACATGTTTCATTTCCTAGGTGACAGCAGTTGTATGTCGTCACCAATGAACTGCACCGACTCTGGAAATATGTCAGGTTTCCTTCAGACGTCGGCATCCCGAGACTTCCTGCTCCCGCCCAGGCACGCGCCCGGCTCAGCTTGGTCTGGCGCCTCCAGCCTGACATGGTCCCCAGGGGACTCAGCTGCTTTTTCTCACCTGGGAAGGACAGGCTGGTTTGGCTATGGCAGGGGTAGGCTCCTAGACATCTTGAAGACCCTAATGAAGAGCAACCCCCTCTCTTTCTCCATGGTAGCTTCTTCTATTGCCTAACCAACCTCCTACAGACACCATTTCATTCTCATTTGAGCATGCATTTCCCACCCTTTGTCCCTGGATAAGTCCCATCAGCAGGGCCTCTCTGTATTAAAAACCCCAAGAAGCCTTGTGTCATGCTACTAATGGCCATATTATTTAAATCAACTATTTCTGAATCACCTGCAGTAATAATCAACATCTAAAAATAATCAGAGCTTAAAGACTCACTACACTAAGATTTTTTTTTAACCTGAAATCTTTGGTTATATGACTGAAGACCCCTCTTTGCAGCACATGTTCTCCAACATAACTCCAAGGCCACCAGCTGCAGAGTATGAACAGTGGGATTCACTTGTCTGTGAACACTAGGGAGGGCAAATAAAGTAGAATAACCTCTCCATAACAGCTCCTCATTGCTCATGCAGTGGTTCAAAATAAGCAACTCTGATTCTGTGATAATTATTCTGCTCTGGTAGTAGAGTGATTATTTTATTCTGGGATAATTACTCCATTTCCAAAGTGAAATAATTGTTACAGAATAAAATCATTTTTATTTTGGAATATTTCATCCACATGTGGGAGTTATTCTGGAACAGCTAAATTATACCCTAATAACTAGAAGAGAACAGTCCTGCCAGTCAATTTTCCTCATACAGGCAAATCCTTAAACCGCCGTGCTACTGGAAGAAACAGTGCAGAAGATCTCAATACACAGCTGGGGACCTCTACCGTTTAACTTCAAGAAGAAACTGCATTCACTTACAAGAACCATGGCTAACAGTTCCCCTAAATTACCTATACAGAAGTCCATACAGGAAATCATCAGCACATAAGGGATTTTCAGAGCATTTTACAAGTATTACTGCTGGTAATACCCCATCACAGTATATGAAAATACAACTCCTGCCATTGAATACCTTCTCTATCTCACAAAGGCAGAAATTGTTGCCAAGGATGGTCCTGGCATACAACACAAAGTCCTGCCTGCAGAGGTAAACTTTAGTAGAGGTACCAGCCATATGTACCAGCTATGTATGTATATGTATGCTATGTACCAGCCATAGCAGCACTTTACTGCAGAAGGAACTGGATGCATACCCTGGACTGTGCAGCTACTGTGCTCTGTTCTAAGGTAACTAGCTCAGATAGAAGTAACATTTAAAACCTTTTACTTGAAAATACTTTTGGAATCTCTTTCAACTTTGCCCACTGTTTTCTAACATGTCCAACCCTGAGGAGACTAAGAAGGAAGTTCAACGCTAGCACCATTTTAACACTGCAAAATTTTATAATTGGGCACTAAGCTTGGCAAAGAAGTTAGGAGGTTCAAAAGTTTAGGTTCCCACAGCAACAGTAACTCAGCCACATTTAAGATATATAGCAGAACATAAATTAACAGTTACTGAAAATGCTGCATATGTGCAATGTGGTCATGTTAACATTGCTATGGGAACCTTAACTTTTGAATAGATAAGCATTCTTCCAAAATAAAAAACATACAAAATAATTAATCGTTACAGATTTTGCTGGAAAAGACTACAGCCAATTCCTGATCTGCAATCTGCTGATGCGGAGCAGAAGGATGCTAAAGCTTCAGAAATTCAAACAGGTGAAAAAATCATCACTAAAAACACTGGATGCCATACACATAACCATAGCTGACACCAATGCTCTGATTTTAAGTTAAATTTTAAATTTTAGAGCCAAACAGTATGCAAAATCATTCCGGAAATTACAATGGGGGAGGGAGAGGGGGTTGCAGAAAGCCCATGTACAGCTATCACCCTTCCCTCTTTTCCTCTCATACTTTTCATACATTAAACATTTTGAAAGAACAGACTGTAAATTCACTACTGGCTTTAGTCTTTTCCAGTACATTTCAATATATATATGTGTGTGTGTGTGTATATATATATAAACACAAAAAAAACCCCAACAAATTATACTCCGGAGTTGGACTCTATGATCCTGATGCGTCCCTTCCAACTCAGCCTATTCAATGGTTCAATGATTTATTTAACAGCAGCATGTCTGGGCTGTCTCATTATTCTAATGAAACCCAAAGGATTCATATAAAACATTTTATTTGAGCAGGTCTTTAGGGAAGAAAGCCTTCATATTCTAAAATGAACCTAGTGGCAGTAGGACTGCTATGAGGCCTTACTCTCTAATAGACTGGATATTGCTTTGGAGTAAAAAAAGTTTTCTGCTCCTGGTTCTACCACTCCATCCAACCCTCTGTGCTGTATAATGTTGGGCAA
>NW_009952907.1:841897-874514 GCF_000747805.2 Chaetura pelagica | reverse complement strand
TTGAGCTGCGAAGCAGCAAAAATTACACACCTTCCTTTTTATGCACAGGTCTGGTGCTTTAACTAAGTGGGTTTTCTCCTGTTCAAAACAACAAAATCTTCAAGGCATTCCTTTTACAGTATTTTGACAGAATTCCAGCAGCATCTAAAATAATGGTCTGCAAATAATTCTGCCAACTTGCCACCTGTGGAAAGAAAAACAAAATAAAAACTCCGTTCTGCCACTCCACCCATTTTGTTACTGTGTGGTGTATGCGGACAGTCCCATCCAAAATCCTGTTGAACAAGTTTCTTCCCCAGAATGACTGCAAGCTCACCAGATGTTTTCAGCAAATAAACAGGGTTAGTTCCAGAGTCCTAGTACTTCAGAGACAATTTTATTTATTTATTTATAGATAAATGGTGTTCTCCTATCCAAGTGAGTGTGACAAGCTTTCTCTCCTATGTCCTGGCATGCACGCCTGGAATTGTACTGACATCAGCAGGATTTCCTTGCTCGTCGGAAAAGCAGGATATTGGCTCTGAAACAAGCCACACAGTTCAAAAAGAACCTAATTTAAATTATTTGAGGTGACCCTAATTTCTTGGTATTTATAGCACAGATTTTATGATGATTACATGGGCATATCACTTGAGTGTGCTTTCTGTCTATCATTAAGATTTCACTCAGGCCATAAATTGAGTTTCCCTAGAGCGATTTGGAAAAAACAGGCTAACACTGGTGAGAACAGTGCTGCCTTTTACAAAGAGAGAGATACATGCTTAAAATAGGCAGTGGCATCCCTCACTAGTAAATGAGAGACTGACAGCCAGAAAATTCTGCCCAGTATGTGCATAACAGTTTCTCACAGCAAACAGCCACTATATTATTTATTCAAAATGGAAGAGTTTATACCCCTTTACACCCAAAACACTTATTTCCTGTGTTCTTCCTCATAACCCTCCAGTCAGAGTACTGTATTTTCTAGGCTGACAGAAACAAGGCTGCTACGAATGGAGCCTGTGAAGCACAAAGTTTAGCTGGAAGAATTGTGTCTTAAACCTTACTTATGAGGTACTCTAAGAAGGAGAAAAAGCACGGGTTTGTTTGAAGCCGTTGCCATTTCAAGATGTTTACAGTTACCCTTCAGTAAATTGCAAAGTGCTTTGATAACCAGCTGCTTTCTGTATTTAGTCATTCCTCATAATTGGCACCCTGCACACATTCCAACATACATGCCACTCCACCCAGTACCCCAAAACCACTCTTTTGCTCCAGCCAACACCCTCACTGTCTCTGCTTGCTGTGACTCCTGCCCAGGCGTAGAGCGTGAAGGACAGGTTTATCTAGACAGCTTCTGTTGCCGTATAAGTCACTCCTGAAACAACACCTTCACTGTACTGTACTGTTGCATCCCAGTTCTTATCCTTCAGAGGTTATGTCAGCTGTAACATAACACTGGATAAAGTTCGGTGTTACTTCAGTCCACAGAGAGAAAAAAGGCATTACATTCACTAGTGAGGCTGATAAATAACTTAAGTTACTTTCAAGTTACTTAAGCTACCTTTTGTTTATCAGTAGATCACAAGTTAGCATTTTCAGGCACACAGGGCATGAATTTTTGAACAAAGGTGCCCCCACCTCATTAACTTCACTCTGATACATTGAGAACACCCCTTGATTTATAGTCTCACATTTATGACAGGCAGGAATTACTTAGTTTAGCTTTCCTAGATGGGAATGGGAGTCACCAACCAAGAAGATCCTTTCATGTACTTTGTGTCTATATGACAACACCCATCAGTTTGTCACAATTGTTCCAGTGTGTATTCAGGCATTACCCACACCCCTGATCTCCATGACCACTCCATTCTCAGAGGCATCTTCTGATTCCAGGAAGTAGAAAGCACTTGTCTCTTCTGCCTTTCATACCCTGGAAAAATGTAGAGTACCACAACCATCCTACTACTCTAGAAGTTCCCTACTCACTTCAGCATTCAGTGCTGGTATGACTTAATTTTGATATTTTTAAAACCAAGTGTATGTATTAAATATTTTCTAGATTCTAGCATTAATCCAGCACCAACATCTGTTTTATACATAAAGTTGTGACTTTTGGCAAAAATTACTTATTAGCTCTTGTTACCTCAAATATTCACCATTGAGCATTCAAACATTTAAAATAGACAAGATCATTTTATTTTGTGGCCTTAATTTTCTTTTTCCTTTCAACACTATCCCTTGCTAAATGCAAGCTAAAAATAGTTAATGACTTTTTCAAGCTATTCTCCCTCTCAATGGCATAACATAGTAAGGGCTAGAGCACTGGCAGTGAGTGAGTCAGATTACATATGCAAACATAATGCTTCCTGGATAGATGCAAATTAGTTTCATTTATAACCTGATGCCTTGTCTAAAAGCTGCATATCCTGTATGCAAACCATTATGCTAATTTGTTTTGTTGAATGTCCAAATTCATCACACTCTAAAATGATAGTAAAAAAAAGTTGTTTCTGAAATGTCAATGAGACTAAGCTCTGACTAGATATTTCTGTTCAGATAGTACCGAGTGCACAATGATAGATATCTTAATAAACACAAGTTCTAATGGACACTGGAAAACGGGAAACATCTGCATGTCACTTTACAGGTCACTCAGTGCAAGTTTGTTTCCCTTAGGGTCTCGTTCCATTTTGCTTCTTAGTGCTTCTGCTCTGATAGCATATTATTGTTCTAAAACACTTTAGAGAAAATAGCAAGGATTGCCCAAAGTCCAGGTAAAGCTTTCATTCTGCATATCATCTAATTCTATGCCTCTTCCACCACTGGTATATTGAACGTCCTTTTTCTTTTGTTGTCAATGCCCAAGATGGCAAATACGAGTCACGTTCCCTTGCCTCCTGATCTACTTTTATATCAGACAGCAACAAATTCCAAAATTGCAGTGTTCAACTAGAAACAATCCCTGAAGGCTCTTAACTCAGACTTTCAAACAAAGAGAATCACTGAAACATCCACCATAGCCTCATTAACCTCTGGTATCCAAATTTCTTCTTTTCCCAAGCTCAAAAGAGGCAATGGAAAGGGAACACTGGAAATTCTCTGAAAATCTGAACAGTTACACACAATCTGCCTGTTATGTGATCCAAGTCTCAGGAAAAGCTTAGAAAATATGCAGGAACAAGCTAATGACGGATTTTGGTTGAAGAATTACGTTATTTTTATGTCATTCAAATTGTTTTTTGCTACCTAAAAAGTTATGCCATGTTTCTTGTGTATAGCGTGCCAAGAACAAAATTTGGTTTTCCATCTTCCTTTACTATTGTGTCTGGTGCTCATAAATGTAAAAAAGTTAAACAAAAAACTTAAATAAAGGGACATGCATAAAACCACACAACTCAAAAGATTATACACTATCGCTGACCAAAGTCAGCCCTAAAATTTGCTACAAACCAAGTTGTGGCAGCTTGGCAGCTGCATACCATTTATGAAAATCAATGTCCACTTTAAAATGAACTAAACTGATTGCCATACTTACAGATAGCCAGGCCTGCAGACCTGTATCTATCACACATTTACTTGAGGAAAAAAGAACTAGAAAGAAACTTCAAATATTACCTTGTTCTCTGCATTATTAAATCTTATCCATTTCCACCGTTATTGAAGGCCTCAAGACGGTCCCTTTTTCTCTGTGTGATAGTCTAATCCTGCTCTGTATTTACAGCACTTCCCAAATTTCTGGCATCATCCCATTTCATCATTACTTGCAGTTCTTGTGCCCGAGTAGGAGCATATACATAGGAGGCCCAAGACCAGACCTCAGCCTAAGACCAGCCCTCAAATAATTCCACTAGTAGATCTTTGCTCAGCAAGCCTGGCATTCCCTTCTTTCTCTATGCCTGCCACCTTCCCAACTTTATTTAGATCCTACGTATCATATAATGCCTATCTTTTCTTTTACTTCTGTTTAACCAAAAGTTCTCTATGTGGTACTGTACTAAAAGGTCAACTTTACTGCCCTTGGAGACATCAGCAATATTTTCTTCTCTATTTAGTGTGCTTAGATATTCATCTAGCCATAGAGGGGACAACTACAAAGTGGATTAGCAGATGGGGAAAAGCATCCCCAAACAAGGTACCTAGCCAAATGTCACTCACTAGTGAGAGCTGCCACCTTCTTTCCACTCTCACCCAACCTCCTTCTGCCCTGTATGGAAAGCTGCATGGTGCAACAGCCCTCATTAAATGAAAGGTGCGATGTGTGATTATTTCCCACCTCTCCCCCCCACCCAAAAAAACCAAAACAAAACAGAACCCAAACCTGCAAAGCAGCAGAGTCAACTCTTATATGCTCAGTATGAAATTACACCGACTCCAGGCAAGGTTAAGTTCACTTCAGAAAGCCAGCCACCCATAAAGCAAAAACAAAACAAACCACAAACAAACAAAAAACCAAACACAACAAATAAAAAAATCAAAAAACTGCGTAACTTTCCACAACAAAAAAAAATCTCAAAACACCAGTTTTATAAGAGGTTTTTGTTACAAATTAAAATCGGAAAACTACAGGCTAAACACAGAAAACAAAGACAAACGTACCCACCTTACAAGGATATTTCCCTATGCTTGTTTAATACTTGGAGTGTGAAAGAATCCCTCTTCTGATTACGGTGAAGGAACAATCAGACTCCAAGCACGCAGGCAGCATTGCTCAAAAAATTATTCAAAATCTGTCCAGTAGAGGGCAATGACACACACACACAGAGTAAAAAGTTGAATGTCAAATGCATGCTTGTAAAAATAAAAATTATATTAAATAAATGCTTTAGAACTCTAAGGATATTATTTAATTGTTTCATCTTGGATATTTATCTTCAGGGGTATATGGATCACCATCCCTCACTTTAATGCCCAAAAGGACTTTATACATTTAAAAATGCTCCTGATGTTTTTACAAAACTGACACTATCTACACAGCAATAGGACAGCTTTCCATAAAAGAAGAATGATTCTTTATTATACATTTGACTGCAGGATGAATGCCAGAAGTGTCTTGGTGCCTTCAGCAACACATATTTTAAAGTTGGTCCAGAAGGATACTGTTAAAGCACTTTCTTCCTGCCACACACCCATCTACTGCCATTAAATAAGATTTCACATTTACATGGAAATATGCTGCCACAGTCCAACTGTTCCTTTTACAGTTCTCAGAGAGGATTCATGCTATTTTTTTTCAAATACACTTACAATCAATAACTTCTTCAGGGGTCTGCAGCACATTGCCCTGCTTTGCAGATACAAGAGGCTAAAGCACTGAACCATCCCTGCCAGCTCCTACAGACCCTCGTAGGACTGTGAGCAGTGCCCAACACCCCTACTTCTTCAAGGACAGGAAAACCCCCACTGGAGAAGACAGCCATGATAGAAAAGGTGATGGACATAAGATAAGCACTCTTCACATAAGCCAAAACAACAAGAGGCTATTGACATCTAGTTTTGTCTTGTTTCAAACCCTGTCACTTTGGGTTATCGAGGCTTCCAAAACTTTGCACTGCAGAGCTTGGTATGAGCTCAGGTCATGTTCCCAGGCTTCCTACCTCCCAAATGCAGAAATGGGGAAAAAAACCCTGTGAAATATATCCCACTAGCAGGCATGAAAATGAGAAGCTGCTCACAAGTAATGGCACATTTTCAGATTTTACCTTTTTTTAATTATTATTATGGCAATGAATGGTTCGTGTCAAGACATGTCAAAATCTGAACAGTTTTTTCCAGGGAATTCAACTCACTTGGCTGAACATGGTAGTTGCTAGGACAGCTGGTCAGCACCCAAAATTTGTTATAAAAACTGTAATACACTCTCCACTTGGAGGGAGGAACATGCCTCCCCAAAGCCCAAGTGCACTGGTTGCAGCCAGAGTTTGCAGGCAGTTGGCTGGAAGCCTCAAACCCCTGATATCTAGACATTAATCTCATGATCTACTGGTTTCCTCGCAGCTGCCACAGCTGGAAGTGCAAGGGAGTTCCCCAGTCTGGAGAAGCATCAGTGGAGCAGCTGCCCAGTCCAAAGCCCTGGAGTCTGCAACACAGACAACAAACCAGGAAGAAACACGTTTCAGTACAAGGTCATCAAAGCTGAAACATTCCTGGGACAAGCTTATGTTTTATATGGTTTGGATCTCACTGCATAAAAGAGGCATTTCAGAAGATGCACAGCTTTCTTCGATTCACACCTCATGGAATGACTGTTGCAGGTTGTACAGTAACCCCTCACTGCTCTGGTTACACTCACCTCACATTTTTATGTTTCTTTTATCATGAAGACACTTGAAAGGTGTTTCATTTTTAAGCAAAACAGATGCTTGAAAAACTTGATCTTAGTTTCAGAGAAGAGCAGATATGACTACCTGCATATACCAGCTGGTTTAAAGCCTTGGGTATAGTCAAACCATCCGTGAAATTTATCGACTGACAGAAGAATTACTTTACTGTTATAAAATAATTCAGGATAAAAAATTACATTAATTTTTATAATTCCTTAAAAGCACATTACTTTTAAACAAAATCAAGCTCACTAAATAATTTACACATTCTCAAAAAAAAACCAAAAACCAAAAAACCAAAAACAACCACAAAAGCCAAAACTGATAATGATTTTTATAAGAGATGTTGGCCAAATCTATCTATATTTTGAGAGAAAAGCAGTAATTTTAATTTATTTTTTGCTACTGTACCTTCTCCATATACATTTGTGTCTCCATTGCAATAAGAGGTACTAAAATCTTTCCATGAAACACATCTTAACATGATTTAGCTATCAGAATGCTAGTACAGTATAATAAATAATCTACCTCTTGAAGGAGGGAAACACCCCATTTTAATGAAATTATGCAAACTTCACTATTGTAGGCTTACTTTATCGGGAAAACAAAATAACGATATGTATATTTATATAAAGGATAGACCTAGAAACAGCATATTTGTGTATTGCAACACACAAAGGGTTTGTGTGCTTGGACTTCTGTAAGCTTGACTCAAGAAATCCCCTGAAATCAGGCAAAACAAACATTTTAGCATTTCACACCCGTACCACAAAAGCACCTGCATCTTTTGTTCATGGGTTTCAATCCTTTTTTTTGTTAGATTCTGTGCAAACAGCAAACAACAGATGAAGCTCCTACCTTAAAGAGCTTTTGGCAAACTATTAAGACCAAAAAAACAGCAAATAAAATGTGTCCTCTGTGATACACAGGACTTTGTCAGACAGAACCAATTAGTACGAGCCACAACAACTAGGCTACATTTATCAGGTAGGGAATTAAGGTACAGGGAGCTATGAACCACAGTCAGCATGCAGAAACTATGTAGAAGGAATTTCAAAGCAAACTGGTTACTCATAAGATGGCACAGGACAAAGATCAAGCACACCTATGTGGAAGCCTGACAATGCACAGAAAGAGTCTGCAGCAAACACAACCATGGCACAGCAGCTTGTGCATCAGGAAGGCAAAGAGTCACATGAGGCCTTGCAGACTAGTTTCAGTACTTTTACTTAATACAGGTGGAAAAAGTTAAAGCCAGCAGCTAGAAAAGTTGTCATGTGAATGGAAATTTTTTGAACATGGTAAAATCATTCTCTTATACTGCCAGGAGAGACCAGTCCCCATGAAATACCTGTATATAGTCCTCAGGTCCAGGAAAAATAATTTTTCCCTGCTCAAAAACCTCAGTGAACCACCTGCTCTTCAAGCAAAGATATTTCCTGCTGTAATTAACATACCCCCAAAAAAAAAATTTCCAGACACTCTAGTGAAGCCATTTGTTTTCCTAATGGGATGCAACATGCTAACATAATTGCCCACAAAAAGTTATCTTCAGCTAAACCTCACCTACAAGGTAATTTCCTACCTCTTGGAGGCAAGCATTCAGCACTCATGAGACGTGATCCCTACCTCAGGACAAGACCTGGGCATGCATGCTCCCTACCTTGGTTCCTCAAGGAAATTAACTCAGTAATGCAAGCATGTAAGGAGTCAGAGCAGGATACATCCTCAGCCTGAGCAATCAGAAGGCTCAAAACATTCCTGAGCCATAGCATAGATGTGACCATCTTGACACTGTTTTCCAGATGATGAAAATACAGCTTTGCTGGGCATAAGCAATACAGACACTACTAAGGCAGGTAGTCTTTACACAAGCTAGTGAGTGAGTAGGCATACAGGTACAACTTTGCAGAATGGGGATTTTCAGCCAGCTTGCCTTACAGCCCTCAAGAAGCTGAGTCATATATGAACTGCACAGCTTTGGGGTAGGCAAGGAATCCTCCCATTTCTAGTCAGTTTGAAAGGAGTAAATCACAGCCAGGACTAACCAGCTGAGACTGAGAATCTAAGAACTGTCTCCCCTTTCTGAAGTTTGTTGCCTGTGAGCATCCTTTTAACACTTCAATGGCTTAGCAAGGTCTGCCAAGAGCCCCAGGCAGTGGCTGGTGCAAAACATTCTTTCTGGGGCTGATCATAGCCCTTTCAGACAGGTTCACAGATCCACTGAGCAGTATAAGAAGATCCAGGTCACTTAAAAGAGCAGAAACAGCCCTTTTACTTCTCTCTGCCACTCATTCTACCCCAATTTTGAGTATCAGATGCTGGATGCTGTTGCAATGAAAATCTATAGATGTCACAGTCCCCTCTTTGGAACAAAACTGAACTTGGAAATAGCTTAATCTGGACTTTCATTTTAAAGCAGGATACTTGTCCAATTCCACATTCAGTATTTAAAGCTTAGTTCTGGAATAGCTAACCTTAGCCATTAATGTCTTAAGAACCTATTCAACTGCTTCTCATTTTATACCCCACTAAAGCTGAATCCACAAGATTGCAGAGCTATGCCTGAGATCAGAGTAACTGCAGAGCTGAACTTAGCCCAGTGGTACATTAAAAAAAAAAAAAAAAAAAAAAAAGGAGAAGCACAGAGTGGAGAAACACTGTGCTCATAAGTGGTTTTGAACTGCATGACGGACAAACTCAAGAGACTGAAAAGCAGTATTTCTATCTGCACCTAGTAAATGTAGAGGTACCATCTTAACTAGTTTGTTTCAAGGTTCCTTTAATAACTACTGCTTTCTAAAGAGACGTTTTTAAAGGCCTTATTGTTGTACCAAAAAAAAAAAAAAAGGAACATGACAATTGAAATATACAGACATACATTAAATGTAACATGTTCAAACATCATTTGTTCACCAATTCACAAAATGATTCTTCATTCCTTGCACATCATTTAAGACAAGAAAATATAACCCTGCACCTGCCTCCTCTCACCAAAGGAAACAAACAGAAATAGTTTTAAAAGATGAGATAAAGGTGCTAAATGAAATTCATAGGATCATAGAATAATTCAGGTAAGAAGGATCCCTGGGGGTCTCTAGTCCAACCATTTGCTCAAAGCAGGGTCAGCGAAGATCAGACCAGGTTGCTCAGGGCTTTACCAGTTGTGTCTTGGAAAGAATGGAAGCTGAACAACCACTCTGGGCGACCTGCTTCACTTCTTGACTCAGACTGAAATAGCTCTTCATTATGAAGAAGAGAAGCCTGTCTCCACCATCTCAATATTCTCTCCTCTAGAAATGAGGGAGCTGCCATTAGGTCCAGCTGAAGTCAACTTTTCTTCAGGCTGAACAAGCCCAAGTCCCTCAGCCTCTCCCCATCAGCCAACTGCTTTGACCACAGCCATCTGGTAACCCTCTTCTAAACTCACTACAATTTAGCAATTTCTGTCTTGTATTTGGGGATCCAAAACCGAACAGTACTCTAAGTAGTCATCTACCAGGACCATCAGATTCTTTTCTGCAGGACTGTTCCCAAGGCAGGGTTTCTTCTCAGATGCAGGACTTGGTATCTATCCTTGCTGCATTTCATCAAGCTCTTGCTGGCCCATCCCTCTAACATGTCTAACTCCCTCAATGGTAGCTCTGCCCTTAAGTATATTGACTGACCTCCCCCCCCCCAGGTCAGTGTAATCTGCAAACTAAGAGCAAGCCCTCCAGCACCTCCTCCAGGTCACTGTCAAAGTCATTCATTGACAGGCCCTAGGATAGACTCCTGCGGTACTTCGTTCAAGGAGACACATTATTGAGAACATAACCATCTGGTACATCCAAGCTCCGAGCATTTAGTAAGCAGGCAGGATTTCTAAGGCTTAAAATTACAAGTACAGCAGCATAACCAAATTTAATATTTAATCTAGTCACTGAAATCAGCTTTTAGGGTAGCATTTATGTGACCTAACTGTAGCATTAACTCTATTCACCATAGGCTTCCTTACAGTCAGCAGAAAGAAAATAAAGAATAAATCAGTATAAGTTGAGAATCAACGTATTAGACCAGTTAGTAGCTTTGCTAAAAAAAAAAAAGGATTAGAAAAAGGACTTCGATAAAACAGGATGTTGACAAACTGGAGAGCGTATAGTAGTGGATCACTAAATGACTAAGACTGCAACTTCAGCAGCTGGAGGCACTAGGAAGTATACCAGGAGAGGCTGGAGGAATTGGATTAGCTTAGCTTGAAAAAGTGAAGACTGAAAGCCAGTTGCTGAATTCAGCTAGCTAAAGGCAAGTTTCAGAGAAGGTACCATGACAGTCCTCTCAAACGCACACAGCAAAAGGACAAGAGAGAACGGTCACAAACTGTGATGCAGGAAACTCTGATCAGACACAAGAGAAAAAAATTAATCAAAGCACAAGTGCTTCAGCACTGAAAAGATGCCCAGAGAGGCTGTAAACTCTCCATCCTTGCATATTTTCAAAACTATCAGACAGATCCTGAGCAACTTGATCTAACTTGGAAGTTAGTCTAAATTTGAGCAAGGGGTTGGACCAGTGACTTTGTGAGAGCCCTGCTAATCTAAATTTTTCTATGATTCTATGAGAAAGTCCCCTTCACTGTGTGATTCATCTTGTCTTAAAATAGGTGTCTAAAATAGATTAGATGAATCACCATCTGGTGGTGCCTGTGTCTCATTGAAATATACTCCCCACTAAATACAAAGGCAACCTAAGCTGACTGGCTACAATTAGAGCCTGGAGAAGAGAAGGCTGAGGATGCAAGGATTGATTAATGAATGCTTGCAAGTATCTAAAGGGTAGGTGCAAGGAGAATGGAGCCAAACTCACTCTTTTTGGTAGTTCCTGATGACAGGACAAGGGGCAATGGGCACAAGCTGGAACATATGAAATTCCATTTACACATGAAGGAAAAAATTCTTTACTATAAGGGTGACTGAGCACTGGAACAGGCTGCCCAAGGAGATCATGGAATCTCTTTCTCTGGAGATATTCAAGATCCTCCTGGATGCAGTCCTGAGTAATATGCTCTGGATGATCCTGCTTAGCAGAGGAGTTGCAGTAGATGATCTCTAGAAGTCCATTCCAACTCTGACAATTCCATAATTCTGTGATAAGCAGAACAATAATGTTTTCTTTTTTTTCTGAAAAACTGAAGCATAATTAAAAGTATTAATCTAATTTTAAAAGTAATTTTCAGTTTGTTGATACTTTTTCCCTTCTCATTTTACCAGATCTTTACACTCATGCTCTGCAACAAGATTGTTTTAAACCCTGGACCCCACCCATGTGAATGCATTCACAAAACATAAAATAGGCACTATTTATTCAGACTGTTAAGTGTTTTGTTACACAGGAAGTGGAAGAGTCAGAGAGTGTATAGTGGAATGTACACATTTACTGAGATCAATATTTATCTTATTTATTTACTCTGATTTGTAATTTCCTTGGTTTTCCTTCATTAGGGAAGGAAATAGATACCCTTGATACATTTATATTTATATTGTAGTATTTAATTCCATTTATATACTATGTTTATACACAGTAGTTCAAAATGTCAAAGCTTCTGAAGAACTCTGAAACTTTTGAAATACATTTATATATTGAAAAAGTAACTTGGGCATCCAGCTCCCAGCAGTGCACTGCAGAAGCCCAGTCTTACCTCTTTTTGTGCTTAAGAGGCCATTGCAACCTGTAACCTGTCACTCAAAAACTTACTTGGACACCCTCAGTCTACAGTCACATTTACAGTACTGTCAAGTGTTTGCATCTAGGGAGCCATCTCCTGGATGCTTTGGAGTCAGCTGAGGGACGAGGCTGCCTCACACCTTCATCAGCAGATTCCATTAGCACTCATGGCAGGAAGGAGGCCAGCAAAACTTCCCTGTTTGCCCTGCCCTTCCCTTGGAGAAAGTGAGAGAAAGCAGGATAAGCATATCAGGCTCTTGCTTTCCAAAGACATCAAAGGCAGCCCATATCGTGAATCTGATGTGAAGGTTCTATTTTTCCATCTAGGTTCTCCTGTACTGACTCTGAACTTGTACCCCTAGAAAGCCTTCCTGAGTCAAGCTCTTCAATTAGGATAAACATCAATATAAAAATCCACAGTTGTATTTTCCTTTTTAGTACTGAAATCTTATCAAGGAAGTAAAAACAAGTCCAGTTCTGTGACAATGAGACAGACATTTCCTCAGAACAACGTATACAGATATGGGATAAAAAATGTTCTTAGTTTTGGAAAAAAAGCAACAATTAACCAGCTAATTTTTTATTTATTTATTTTAAACACGCAGATATATGTCCCATTGCAAAAGACAGCTCATTCCTCTAGACCTTTCAAATTCTACAAGACCACACTATGCCCAAGCCCCAGATGGCTCTCTTGGCACAAGAGGCTACAGTGGAGAAGAGAAAGTCAGAAAATGCAGTTAGACATCCTGTGCCAATGATACTCAGCAAGAAATAGTGAACTTTTGGAGGTGAGTTTTGAAAGAAACCACCTTGACTGCTGTAAGAACTGTCATACTGGGATAACAGTCTGTAGAGAAAGCAGTTATCAGACCAGCCAATCAGCACTTCATAGCAGAGAGAAATTCAAGCTAAGCATAAGAAATGTTTATGTATGTCGTGCAGAATTCATTCACAAAAGACAATAATATACTTTTGATACATGCAGTGTATCTGTAGCCACGGTACACCTTTATATTCTATGAGGTTTTAGCTACCAAGTATTTGAGAACCCAGGATTCATAGTAAAGTTTTCCATTATGAAAAAGTTTAACACATTATACTTGAATACTTAACTACAACTTTCATAAAATCTTAGATACACAAACCTTTCGAGTATATATTTATTTTGCATCAAAATTCTCAATAAAAAGACATTCCTGAACTCACAAAGGTAACCCTACATCCTACAGAAGCTAACGAATAAGCAAACAGGGACACTTATATGCAGGGTCAAGTATTCATCGAAAGTTTTACATTATCAACCATTACCTTCTCATTAGCATCCCCAAGGTTTCAATGCATATATGGCTTTGCCATCAGTGGATGAGCCTACATGCTTCAACTTACAATTGATTTTTAATTTTTACCCCAAACATACAAACCCCACTCCACATAGCATAATAAAAATATAAATTATTCATTTGCAGAATAAATTACCTCAGTGCACCCTTCTTTTTAGATCTACCACAGCAGAACAAGGTGATTGTTTAACAAAATGCATTCTTATAAATACTCCAGGGGAAACCGCAAAATCATAGCACACAGCATGTGTATGTGTGTAGGGGTGTATTTACCACATAGGATGAAAATTCATCTTGAAATTAATGATCAAGCTGAATTGAGGCTGGGGGTCGGTCTTTTATCCCTAGTAACAAGAGATAGGATGAGAGTAAATGTCATCAAGTCACTCCAGGGAAGGTTTAGATTGGATATTAGTAGAACTTCTTCACTGAAAGGATTGTCAGGCACTGGAACAGGCTGCCCAGGAAAGTGGTTGAATTGCCATCCCTGGAGATGTTCAAGAGACATGCACATGTAGTGCTTGGGGACATGTTTTACCACTAGACTTGGTAGAGTTATGTTAATGGTTGGACTTGGTGATCTTAAAGATCTTTTCCCACCAAAATGATTCTATGATCAGTGACAGAGTTAAGAGGAGCCAAACGTGAAAGCTGTTAATGAGATGGTTTTATATTCAGAAAGATAACTACAGTGAGGTTCTGCAAGACATGCATTCTGCTTTGTGCATCGCTCCATTTTTCCAAAGACCTTACTGAGGGACACAAAAGAACATCATTTGCTCCCCATCCAACAGTCTGCCAGCACTTCTGAAGTAGCTATTAACCTTATTAAAAAAGCAAAAAGTTAAACAGACTTCAGTTTTGCCAGAACAAACACAGAGAGAAGGAGAAGATGTTTATCATGGAAAAGTTGAAGGATAATTTGAAGGAACTGTGACAATGCTAATGTGGAAAGGCCCATGTGTTAAAAGTTTATACAGAACATTATCCTCATTGTAAAATCTGTTAGAACCATTTAAAAGAAAAGCCAGAAAAAGAATAGCATTTTCTACTAAACAATTAATGTTGTAAAATAATGTCTATAAACTGTATTGGTTACACACCTAATAAAGTCAGTGTAACTTTTTCCTAAGGGAAATGGCATTTTTCCCACATGTACTAAAAAGTTCCCTTCTCCATGTTCCAGAGATTCTCCTAAAGCCAGTTTCCCTTTTACTAACTAGATAGCCAGCATCCAGCTGTTTGCTGCATTGCACAGAGGAGAGAAAGTTCCCTGGCCACAAAGAATAACCCTAAGTTAGAGCACAACCATGGAAAACTATGGTTGGAGGGGATGGGAAGAACAGATGCAGCAAGATACTTCTACGAATGATTTGTTTGGCAGCAGAAACAAAGATGGGCTTTGTTAGACACGTCAGGATGTACAAGCAAGTACATTCTGAAAAGACAATGCTGTTTTCACCACACAGCTGACAAATTCTACAAAACTATCTCACAGGTTATCCTACTAGCCCTGCCTCCTGGAAAGTCACTCCACACATTCCTGAGCAAGAGAATAGTGGAGTGGAAGGACACAGAGACAACTGACAAACATGTTCCATGTGAGAAATGGTCCAAGCCAAGCACCACCTCTCATGGCAACCAATTTGGTAGTTTAGAATTCAGTCTCTCTCTGCAACTACTTCCTTGCCACAGCAGTGGAAAGTACCTAAAAGACAAGTGCTCGATGCCTTTTTGTGACTTGGACATCACTAAGAAAGAGCATGTCCTAAGTGTCTTTTAGGTGTAATTTTCCAAGACAATTACAATCTGAATAAAAATTTAACAAAACTGTTAACTTTTATTAGGTTCAAAAATAGTCTGCATTGACCATTTAAGGAGAAAAGTCAATCCTACAGAAGTCTATGACAAAACAATCAGACCCAAGATTTTTCATTTGACTGCTGTTTCAGGGCCACCATTAGAATATTTTATCTACACAACTATGAAAACTTCAATCTTTTGCAATTACCAAAACCCAATGCATTCATTCTTATTAAATACCAGTTTTTACTCCAGAGACATTCTCTTGGCTAACTGTAAAATCAGAATTTACTCAGTGTGAACAAAAATATTTCAGAGTCTGAATTTTATTTTGGAGCATTAAGATTTCTATATTGACACATAACCAATACTGCCTGATCCTATTTTTCTTTCTAACTGGGAACTATGAAATATTGTTTCCTATGAAAGAACAAATATAACATACCTGATTTTAAAATAAGTTTGCCCATGCTTTTCCTTTAACAAGACCAGATGAAAAAGTGCATGGAAACACTCTTTGAATTTTGAATGAGTTGTAGTCTTACAAATATCCTTAAACATATTCAGGCAGTCAGTTTTAACCCCACATTCTGGGGAAAATATTTTTCTCCTGTATTGTTTCTAGTACTTTGTGTTGACAGCTTTCACGCTTTATTAAACTTCATGTGTTACCCTGAAATGCCATCTTATTTTGCGTGACTGAAGTTTTGAAAGCTCTAATTGATTCATTATAACTACAGTTAAAATCATCACATATTATGTCATTCTATGAGAAGGCCCTGTTCCCCCAAGGGGGAAAAAAAAATAAAAATAAATGAAAAAAAAGAGAGAGGAGGAGGACAGGTGTGTATGAAACTGCCTTTTGTCTGGCTTAGGTATTCAAAACTTTTTCCATTGAAATCTTATAGTTCAATAGAAAATCCAGTTTAGGACTTCCTTATAACTTCTAATGGCTAAACATTAGCAATCCCAGTACCTGCTCTCCGGTGGGGACAAGTTTGTGATCTAACTTGAAACCAAAGTCATCACTGTTTTACTTTGGCAAATTTTATTACTCCTGATTGTGACAAAAAGAATTGGCTCAATTTGAAAGTGAAAACATTTGTTTTATCAAGCTTTGGAACATAAGAGTGATGGAGAACCTCATTCATCAGACATATGAAGAATAGCTAATACTACTGAGCAACAGCTAAGGAAATACAACTACCATTAATCAAAAACACACAGAAAGACCAGCTTCAATCTAGGAATGCATTTAAGAATGTAAAAAATACTTTGAACCAAGAGGACTTCAGTTTTCTTTTTAAATGCTTTCAAATAAGTATTTATAGGTAAAAGGAGAAAAAAAAAGTCACCAGATTTTCAAACCAGGGTCAAAACCAATCTGCATAAAGTCTAACTGCATGTTAACACTCATGGCCACAGTTTGTAAGTACTACTGACACCAGAATTATAAAACCCTGAGAGCACCTGGAAGGCACAGACTTAAGCGAGTAAAATGGAGACAGAGCCATTCAGTAAAATCTCTGCTGATTTTCAGACCAAGTTCCCCTCTACCACCCAAACCTTTGCAGCAATTCAGATCTACACTAGAAGTTTAGCATATCTTTAGACACATGAAGGAGGACAACCCTACATCAGAGAATCCAAGAGTAACTGGGATAAAACCATTAAAGATCTGGTTTTAAAAATTCAGTCTTCAAAGCTTAGACAATAGAAGTCTGCATACTTTCTAATAGGAGAAGGAAGTCAAGACAGACCCCTACAAGGCACCAATCTTCTAACAGAAAACACTATAAACATTACTCAAATGAGTTATCACTTAACTTTCCCAGGCTACATGCCACTAATCACAGCACAGTAACTCAACACGATGAGAGAGACAGTAAGCCAGAGGAAAGTAACAAAAGATACAAAATAATGTAACAGTTTCCATACTTGCAGTTACACAATGAACTGAAAAAAAAAAAAAGAGCAAGAGGACAAAAAACCAGTTTACCCCTATCAGTTGTGCTTCACTTCCCCATAGCATGACTGAACACAGCAATTAAGGGTCAAAGTAACTTCACACCAAAAGAGTAAAAAGAAAACAGCTCTTTGACACCCCTCATGTCCTATGAAGGTTTACAGCAGATGACAAGTAAACACTATAAATTCACACAGATACATGGAAACATCACATTCACATGGGCTCTCAATTGCTTTAAAACTTGGGAGCTGAGTCATCTAAAATATCCTGGGTAAAATTTAATTTAGCATTGATGTAAGATTTTAAACACAAGCAAGTCTGAAGTTGCTCAGCTCAGCATTTGGGTTTCAGCTGAGCTTTCAGGTAAGCTGAAGCCTAGGTTAGAACATGCAACTAAACATCAAGCAGCTCGGGCCAGAGGTAGCCCCAGGTTTTCCAGGCACCACCAGACAAAGCAGCTTTTTTGTAGCAACAGAGCATCCTTGTGCAATCCAGAATCCCAAGTAAAGGTTTTTGCAACAGTAAATGTATAATCATATCAATTCCATAAACTCTGTGAAATAGTCTCAAAGTGTTTATAAGCAAACTGTAAAAGGATGCATACAGTGGAACAGCTTAATATTTCATTAAATATCTCAGGACTTTTTCAAGACACTTGGCAAAAATTGGAGGGCATGTTTCAGCTGCTCCCACCCTTCATTTCAAATAACAGTTTCTGCCATATACAAAGGCTGTCCAAAATAATTCAAAACCAGCAAGCAGGATCTGATTCAAAGCTCACTAAATAAGTCAATACAGTTCTCCATTAAATTCATTAAGAAAAAAAAAACAAAACAAACCCACACAACAACAGAAAAAACACACATCAGATGAGCTTTAGCACTCACCAAAGTAAAAGGTAAAAAAAAATACTCACTTCAACCATGCTTTGGAGATTGTACCTTTTCACTCTAGAAAAGCAGGAGAAAGCCAATTGCTATCGATTGCCAATAGTAAGTCAGTTTTGAGAGCAAAGAAACAAGAAGAATCTCCTTCACTTTCTAGCTAAAAATGGAAGATCAAACTAATTTTGAAACCATTTGTAATCTCACCACTTCTTACATTCATCATCAATTAAAACAGATATCGTGCCACTATAATTGTAATTCGTGAATTGAATTCACACGCTCCCAAATAATCTATGAATGCTTGTTGTGTATGTAGGGTTACTTTGTGTGGTGACTTACAACACAACATCAGGTAGAACTTCTGACATCCGTTTGAGTTTGGGACCACACCCAAAACAGCTCCACCCACTATTATAGTGGCCATCCCTGATCACTTGCATCTTCTGTCAGTAAGCCATACATAAGTGCTGTACCTCTGTCAACATGAAGATAAAAAGGCTACCAAGAGAGGCAGTTAGAAGCCAATGGTTAGGGGAAGACAAGGAAGAGAGTAGTGTGTCTCCCATCCCCTTTTAAAATATGAGTCTGAAAACAGAAGCTTCACTGGGACTTTGTGTTAGATCTGTAAAAAAATTGCACAATGAATCCTGAATGCCTCAGCAAACAGGAACCACCAAGCACTCACACCCTAGTCTATTTTGCTCGCATTGCAAGTGATGTGCTAGGACAGAAGAGAAGGCAGAATTCTGTTTTAGTAAAGGTGTAATTATTAGGACAGAAACATTGCCATGTGATAGCACCAAATGCCATGATTGTTTCTTTAATGAACCTTACCTTTCTTCCAATTTCCTCTCTCCTCCCCCCACCAATGTAAAAAAACTGGACAAGCTCATTCCCCATGCAGTTGCCTTGAGGTCATCAAGAGTTTACAATCAGTCACAATTACTAAATGAGAATTAGAATATTTACTCAAACCAGAAGGGAGCAATCATTCTGCTCCAGAGTACAAATCAATCCCCTATGGCAGGTGTGAGGAGCTGCCCCTCTAATTTTATTTCTCCACATAAAAACCCCTTGCCTTTTCTTTGGAAGCATCCAAGTCCACTTGAGACTTGCAGGGTTATTATCAGCTGTCCAGCACCAGTTCTTTCATAGTAGAGGCCTTTCCTCCTAACTCTCAACTACAATACAATTTTTTCAGTGCTGGCAGTATCCAAGGACACTCCTGTGGCACAGAGTGGAAGCTACGAACCCCCTTGGGTGACTACCCCATAGCACCCAACTCCAAAGTGGGTTTCCTACCAAACTGTTTACCCTGCTTAGCAGGATAAAGCTGATGGGGGAGAAGTATGACTGCTGCAGAACACATTACCCTAACGTGTCAGACTATCTAATAAGTTAAAAAAAAAAGAATAGCCTAACTGCATGCTCAACACCTCTCTCTCTGGCTGTTCCTGGCACACTATTTTTATATATATTAGAATTAAAAAAGTTTACAATGTGTTCAGTAAGCTGAGAGCCAAAGTGAGGCCATCCTTAAAAAATGTTTGGTTTCCTATTCCCAACTAACTGCTCCTAGACTAATGTCTGCAACTAGATTCTTACTAATAGAATGGAGTTTTAATTTTTCATAGATTTCTTAGTTGTTGCAGTGAGCTCAGACTGTAGAGAAGCAAATTCATCAACAGCTGCCCTAAAATAAGAAAAAAAAAAAACCACAAACACTCCACCACCCCAAAACAACTGAAAACACGGGGGGGGGGGGGGGGGGGAGGGAAATAAAAATTTTTTTGAAGGACAGATTGTGTTATACCTAGAAGAATTTAGGGGCTGCAAATAAGATTTCTTCAGTTCAATGCACTAGCCATGAATGAGGAGAAAGACACAGCAGGTCTGAAAAGGATGATAAAACACATAAGAAAGACTATAGCAAAACAGAATAACATGAAACTGATTTTGCTCAGACATACTCTTAGTTTGTCCAAATTTGACTTATTTCCTTTTGCTTTTCTAAAGTATTCTGATTGAACGGCACAGCTGTGAGGCTGTTGTAAAGCTTTACTGATCATTCTCCACCATGATTTTTAAGCCATAGCAGTATTGTCCAAATCTTTATTTTTATTTATTTTTTAAGTTATCTAGCTAAATTAAATACTACTATATACAACTATATAACATGACTGGAAAATTCTGGATAGAATCATAATTTCCTGACAGATTTTCAGCAATATCAGATTCTTGCCCATTGTGCCTAATAAATGCACATGCTTGACTGTTTTCTTATTCTAAAAATAAAAATCAGATAATAAAAAAAAAACGTAAAAGGGCTCAGGAAGTGCATTTCAATGTGATTACAATACTTTCCAGGTAAATTAGGTCACAACCTTTGACCATAACATGACGCAAAGTATGTTGTAATGGTCCACAAATGAAGTGCCTTCTATATCTTATGATTTAGGTACATACTGCAAAACTTGGCTTCAAAATATCAGAAAAGAATTTTTTATGTCCTATGACAGAATGCTTTATTAAAAATAATGAGGTTTTGAGGACTAACAATATTTGCAGGAAAGAACATTTCAGCAGGGATATACAACTTTGCAGCTTTTCTAGTTTTACAGTGAGGCAGGATACATCAGCTTTAAAATAATAATAAAAAAAAAAAATATAAAAAAACCAACAACAACAACACACAACCACTTACCAGCCTACACAAATATGTTCTGGTCCTCTCTTAACAACAATATCAACATGAGAAACCCTTCCCTGTGTATGCACATACTCCAGCTAGACAAGCTCCCTCACACATACATCCTCTGACACAAACACTCCTGCCTCTGCATGCTTGCACACAAACTCTGTGCTCACATGTTAAGCTTCTTGCACATAATCAATCCTCCAAGCTCTGGCACTCTCTCACACAAACACAGATGTGTTTCATACCTTCTTCTGCATTAGAAAACCATGTGAACCATCTGTCACTATTTAATCTTCCAACCCAAACCAGCCAAACAGGCCCCATCTCAGCCCCAGATGCCACAGTGGCCTTTCTAGCACCCTTTACAAATAGACCATTCTTTTTGCTACTCCCTACCTAACATTGATTCCTTTTCTACCTTTCACTGCCACATGCCCTGTGGAAGGAGGATCTGTGTTGCTGCTCTTTCCAGCAGTCAGGCCTCAAGTAGCCCGGTGCTGTAAACAGCACAGCCAGGGACAAGAGGTGTTTTGCAATGAGCCACCGAGATCAGCGAGCACCATGTTTCCCTTTTTCTATTAAGATCACAGTTCACTGTTGATTGATGAGTGTTTGGGCAAATGGGCACCACAAAATAATATTTAAAAAAAAACAACATATCTAGCAATCATAGGAAGAAAGAGATTTACACTTCAAAACCTTGGCTTAAGTACTTACGGTATTTCAGGGAATGTTACAGTACACCCCTAGTCAGTTCAGAAGGTTGCTGTTACTCACAAAGTTGTTTAAACTCTATGAAGGACCTCTCCCAGTTAAACCATTTCTCTTCCTTTACCCAGGTGCAGAACAGAAGTCCACATCTACCCTTTGTACCAAAGTAATTCCTCGGTACCACTGGTGGTGATACTGACACAGGGGAGCTTATGCCAGTCCTGAAGAATTGGTGCAAATTCCTACCTGGAGATGGAACCAGAACATAAAGCTCAGCATCTTAAATACTGAAAAGTCTCCAAATTCATGATTAAGTCATCAAGTTTTTGCTTAGCACAGAGTGGACCAAACCCACATCCACGCCTAAAAGGGAACCAACTCATGGTGCAAAGTTTGTTACTTTCTTCTAAGTTGGTGTGCACTTTGAGAAAGGCTTAGATATACCCAGAATCTATTTTCAGTTAAATATTCACTTTATTCTATTTTTCTTTTGTTTTGATCTGCAAACTCTTTGAAGAAGGAACTGTTACACGACTGTTTGCACAGCACTTGCGATAATGGCACCTACCAGGACTGTGACTTACAGCAAAGAATATGGGATCTCAAAAAGATTTGGGAAAGGCAGCCACCTCCTTGTTTTGGGAAATGGAGCCACAGTTGGGGGTCTCTGCAGGAAAATAAGTGATTTTATTAACAAGTGAATTAAAAACAGTCTGCTGAGGAAAATGTAATTGAAAAGTCGGGCAACCATTCATTTCCAGCGGAATCACCAAGTAGCCTTTTGATATTACTGGGAAAAAAAAGGAGTTTTTAGGCAAGCCAAAACTTCCAAGAAGTGTAAGAGAGCTCTGAGTATCAGACTTTGCTAAAACGAAAGGCCCTAGAAGTGGCTGTCTGTCTTCAGTACATACAGCAAGCGGTATATACAGTGGCATGAGCAGACTTCAGAATAGAGAAACCTGTCCTGTGACTACCTAACCTCAGCAAAATTGGAGATCCCATTTCATTCTTGATATCAAGCTTCTTTTGTATTTCGCACTACACAGCACTTCCCACCTAATTAGCTGATGTCTGTGCCCTAGTAGAAACTAAATTGAGACAGAAAACCTGTGCAGCTCACAAGGCCTATTATAACTATTAGTGAAATAAACCCTATGAGGACTGTTCACAGCAAATGAAAGGCATATTATTCCAGAGTTGGGGCCCCTCTAGTTGGGACATTTTTTTTAAGCTATGGTAATAAACATTCTTTTCAGGCTACACAATTAAAAATGAAAGAGATCTTCAAGTGGAGCTTCATCATAAAAACCTATCAGCAAAGGAAAGATGGTTGGATAGTGGCTCATCTCCACATCCAGTCCTATCATTTCATTACTAGCCATGTCCCAAAAGCTTCCATTTTCAAATTGTATATGTTTCCAAATCCGAAGGCCAAAATAGATTTTCAATTGAACAGATTGCTACAGATTGAGAGATCATTTGTGAAGGCTGTTGAGAGAGTGTGCTTTTTGGCTTCAACCTAAGAATTACAGGTGAGTGGACCATACTGTTAGCATAAAGCAGGCAAAACATTTCATTTGCCTTTTACAAATCTACTTGAAGCTTTGATTTCAGCTTTATTTTTGTTGGAACACCACAGAAGCTGGCCCTCCAACCTAGCACTTTGTTGTTCAGTGAGCTCGCCGGGAAACACCAGGTAATATTTCTCAGGTTGTCCTTGGTCTCTTCTTAGGATATGAAAAAGACCTAAAGAATATAAGTTAAGAAGCACCTGGTCTTCTCTTTTCCAGTGTTGTCCTGCCATGAACCACTGACAGAACCTACCTCTTTGATCCCTACGGAGATATGAAAATATGAAGGGAACAAAATCAATACAGGCTGCCTCTTAAAGCTAACACAGCTTAGTGCTTTTATCAGTGACAGCCCTCCTCCAGCAGATCCTAGTGCTGGGAGATAGTTCCAGTAAGAACAAAAGATGTCTCAAATGTCCATTTTGTTTAAAAACAAACAATCTGGCTTCACAAAAATCTCTCCCTTCCCTTCCACCCCAAGGCAATCCAAAGAATTTTCCAAGGGAAAAGGGTAGTTTTAGTAACTGCCTGTCGCTTAGACAAGAAGTCAGTAACCTTGATATAAAACATCTGTTCAAGCTACCGTAAGAAGAATGATCGATAGTCAGAGGCAAAACCCCCAAACCCTCAGATGAGAAAAAAAAAAAAGTTTGGGAAAATGTGAAAAACAGACTTTCAAACAATAATTGACCCCCAAACTAATGTGAAGGAACAGCTGTCAAAATAGACAACATGGCTGCTTGCAACTCCTACTAAAGAAAGAAGCCCACTCACAATGAGGATAATTCAGGTAACTCTCTTCCCGTAGTGAAAGGACTCTCACAACCTGCATAAGGTGTTTGAAATGTGAAAATTCCATGAAAAGACAACAGAAGGCATTCAAATGTAATAGAAGTTTATTAAAGAAAAATGTGTTCACCAAATATTTTAATAAAAGATTACACGCTATATTCAAAATTGAGTATTTCTTCCAAGAACTGTTTCTTAGATTCTTAAACTAGGTTCAATTCAATCACCTTAAACATCTCATCTGGAATTTTCGTAGTAAGCTCCTAATCAGCTCAAGAAATAGTGAGAACAGTGGATGAATATTCATCTCAATCTCCCTTTCCCAAGCAGCATCAATTTGTTGCTCTAGAGTAGTTAAACAGAGCCCAATTGTACCAGCCAATATAATACCTCTAACTGACAGTTTTCCCTAGGTAAGGATGTGGATTAATGTCATGTACCATATTCTATGCCATATCAGCAAGAGGAAAATTGATTGCAACTTAGATGGAGGTAGGGAGGAAATCAAGAAGAAAAAAAATGTCTACAGATTTCTGCATCTAAATGTACCTCTTCTGGCAGGTAAAGAATTCTGGTCTGCAGTGGACCAACACCAATGGTCAAGTTGAGAAATTCTGGGGTGAAAGAAAAAGTAGTAAAGGCAGCTTTTCCACTGAGAGGTTTTAGATTTAGCAAGTGTGACGAATTATTTATATTAGTAGTAAATATATATCTATCACTCCTTGTAACCATTTTCCCTGTCCTTTCTGTGCATCCTTGAACTCTAAGAAATAGCACAATTCAGTCTGCAGAGAGAAACAGAGATGACACCAAAACTCTTCTCTTTTTCTTTCTTGAGTCCCTAATCCCACTCCTTAACAAGTCCCAGATATGGCAAGATGGTGATCATTCATGTTTTAGAAAGCAAACTCTAAGAAGAGCACAGTACGTTTAAGAGGATGAGGAAGGAGAAGAGTTTTTACCAGAAGGATAAAGCAGAAGAAAACAAAATTAATGAAGATGGATACACCTACAACAACATGGAGGGAACAGAAAGAGATATTTGGGTTTGTCCAGCATTGCCTTGTCTTTATTCTCTTCAGTGATTAGCAAATTGTGAGAGTGATTACCTGCTTTTACCAATCTCACCAAGCTAATGAAACAGGTAAAGAAGTCAGTATCTCTGACTTCAGCTGAAGGGCTGGTCATGATAGCACAAGACCCATCATTCTTGGTCATCATTAAAATAAAGTGAAGCCTTGTGAGACAAAACTTGACAGCTGAGAAACAAAAAGCTACTTACAAATAAAACAAAGAAAAAATCCCAACAACAAAACCAACAAAAAACCCTCTGCAAGATTAACCTGCTACTAATGCTGTATAGACATGTCATTACAAACATTAAAACTTATGCAGGACTTCAGTAATAACTTCTGGAGTTTTACTAACACCATGCTCCAGACATATTTCATGTTAGTACCACAGCTGTCTAGTTCAACAGCACTTCTAACAGCACTAGCAAGGCATTCCCTTTTATGCAAGGATGTAAGGTAGTGAGGAATAATACTTAACATCTCTTGCTATTTCCTAATAAAATGAGAAGGGTTAAGAGAACTTAAAGTTACTGAAAAGCACAACTGTGCCAGCAGTTTCCAGTGATGTCCTGACATGATTTTTCCTCCAACTGACATCCAAGCAGTTTTGGACTTTATATAGTCCAGCCCAGCACTCATTTAAAAATGAACTTTCTGTACCATGTGGTACTCAAGAAACATCTGGAAGCTGGAAGAAAATGGTTACAGAAAATCATTAGCTTATACATTATCATAGTACTTGTTTAGGTTTTCTAAATTAAGCATAAACAACTGGAAAGGAGGAAAGCACAGTGTCCTGCAATAGAATTTGGAGGATAACGTTAGAGGTGTCCCTGCTCATAGCAGGTAGGTTGGAACCTGATGATCTTTAATGTTCCTTCCAACCTTAACCATTCTATGATTCTATTAAATTCAGCAAAGAAGTGTCACCCTCAAATAGCAATATAGTGTAAAGGACCACCTTACCACATCAGAATGAACCAGGAGCTATTTCACAGTTTAATTTCTTTAACTGGTATAATTAAAGCTGAGAGGTCATTGCTTCGAAGGTCACAAAATGCCACATAAGACACTTTTTGGCTTGCCATGTCCGTGAACATAGCACAACAAGGCAACAGGGTTTTTTTCTCAGCTTTTTTTGGCTTGGAAGTCCTGAAGCTAAACATTCTGGCCAAATCCTGCTTGAGTTTGAGTGACTTTTGATATTTTTCTATCACCAACACAGTCCATTCCATCCTGCTCTTTGAACACCAGTTATTGCAGAACAGAGATGCAGGTATCAGTTAGGGGCATTTCTGAGAAAAACGCAGGTAGTATCAGAAAACTGTAAATAAAGAGAAGGGAGGAACAAGCAGACAGAACTTCCTTGCTCATCCTTCCTGCTCTCTTTGCAGGACTACCAAGAAACACTCTCTGCCCTATTTGCTGCTTCCCTTCTGTTGATCTCATAGTTATCTTCACAGGACTTTATAGTATTTCTGTGAGGTAAAGAAGAACACTTTGCACAAAGCTGAATTGCTGGAGTACTGAGACAGAAGAGATAAATAAATAGAGGGAGATAATGAAAGAAGAGTTCGATGACTTCAAACAAAACAAAACACAACCAAATTCCAAAACCCCAAACAAAACAAAACAAAAAACCAAACAAAAAAAAAACAAACAAAAAACAAAAAACCACCACCAAACCAAACAACAAAAAATTAGCCATTTTTAAAATACAGCCCTGTATATGTGTGCCATATTTATTAGATTGCAGGCTCTTTGGAACAGGGACCATGCAAGACAAGGTACTTATTCAGTGCTCAAGTACAAGCTTGCCATCAGCTGAGGCTGCCTTTGGACATGACCTCATTGTAAAAACATTACCCTTGATCACAGTGGTCCTTGAAAACTGCCTCCTGGCTAGTTGATCCTTATTACAGAATTCACAGTCACTATTGGGTATATTTGCATCTGTGTCTTTAAGGAAAAAAAAAAAAAAAGAGAGAGAGAGAGAGAGAGAGAGAAGATACCTGGGGAGTTGCAGGGGAGAAGTAAAAAAACATGTCTGAACAGATGATCTTTACAGTTTCCCCCCTCCTGCTGCTAGAAGCTTCCCACTCAGCTTCTGCTCCTATTTGTTCATCTTTCTCTGGCAAGAACTACTCTTAACTGTGTTAATTTTCCTTTTTGTGGGTTAATGTTGGGTAACGCATTTGCAATTGCCCACAACTAATAGATTTCCAGTGACTGACTTTACTGCACTCCTGGCAGTAAATAGGGCATATTTTTTGAACCAGGGTCATTTTAAGGGATTCCAGAAAGTACCTTCAGACATTTCATGGCTTTATTTAAACAGCTGTTTTCTTGGTTCTATGCAGGATTTTGAGCAGAAGGACAGTATCTTCAAAGGCAGGTTGCTATCCCCTAGAATATTAGGCTAGAACCATATCAGAGTTTGAATAAAGCATGAAGCATAACCTTTTTAAATTTATTTATTTAAAGCTAAACTTGGCAGATATGAAAATATCCAACTGTAGTTAGACAGTCATGATCTCAGCCTCTGGCCATGCAAAGGCATCTTAAATCTGTAGGTTCAGTGCAGATCCAGGGGATTTTTGCCAAAATGTTTCCTGAATAAAATTAAATATTCCTTCACGTTAATCTTTACATTTTTCTTCCCACTTCCTTCATAGCCTATTATAATATTGAATTAGAAATATATAATGCTTTAGGATTAGCAGTGTTTATTCTGCAGTTTCCCAGCTAGAAAGGACTGCTATCATTCTTCAATTAATAAAAAAGGTGAAGTGTCACACAACATCTTCCTTTGAAAACCAGTGAGGCACAGCCTATTCCTAATGACTCTCCACTTATCTGAGAGGAATACAAAGAGAAGGTGAGAAGACATAATCCTAGCAAGGAAGGTGTTGAGAGGCCCCAAGGCCTGGGTTGCAGTTGCAACTGCATACCAGAAGTCACTTGCATCATTAGATGCAAAGACCTAGATAAAGGATTATCTAGATGTTTTGGACCTTAAAAAACCCAATAAAAACATTCTATGCAGCATATATATTATTTATGTAACTACATCAGCTTCTTCCCCTTGTTAATCCACTCCTTCCTTAGATTTGGCAGCTTCACAAGTATGTGAAAATCTTTTTTGAAAGCTGCAGGTACAACACTAGCAAAGTTGTACATTTAGGTTTCTTTGCAAATACTAGCTACCACTCCTCAGGACTGTGGCTTTGTATTTCACAGACCAGAGAGGAAAAGATGACTTTCTGTAGCTTTATCCCTACCTATGCAGACTAACCACAGTGGCTCCCTCCTTCCCCAAAAGTGGCAGAGGAAGGTGTGTGGCTGAGTCACAGTTGCCCTGTTGTGTAGTTTTAAATCTATGGAGCTGTATGCTGCCATGGTTGATGTGCCAGCTCTAAGCCTTTCATCTAGTCAAATGGTTGTGTTTCATGTACAACTTCTACTCCTTGCCTAAATCTCAGCATATGGTTCTTGTATATGGCACTGAACTCCCAAGTACTTTCAAACTTCCTCATACTAAGGTAAGTATATACAGTTTGAAGCTAACAGGCTATGCAAGTCAAAGGACAAGTGGTATAATGACCAATGTTCAAATAGGACCTTCTGCAGAAAAGTATCTGAATCCAAACGATTTGCCTCAAAATCAAAAATTTGCCAGAAGGCTGTGCTTCCTAGACAGGCTGAAGAGTTGGGCAGAAAGAAACATGATGAAATTCAAGAAGGGCAAGTGTAGAGTCTTGCATCTGGAGAAGAACAACCCCATGTACCAGTACAGGCTGGGGGCTGACCTGCTGGAGAGCAGTGTAGGAGAAAGGGACCTGGTAGACAGGAGGAGGACCATGAGCCAGCAATGTGCCCTTGTAGCCAAGAAGGCCAATGGCATCCTGGGGTGTATTAGAAAGGGTGTGGTTAGTAGGTCAAGAGAGGTTCTCCTCCCCCTCTGTTCTGCCTTGAGGAGGCTGCATCTGGAATATTGTGTCCAGTTCTGGGCCCCTCAGTTCAAGAAGGATAGGGAACTGCTTGAAAGAGTCCAGCATAGAGCCACAAAGATGATTAAGAGAGTGGAACATCTCCCTTATGAGGAAAGGCTGAGGGATTTGGGTCTTTTTAGCTTGGAGAAGAGGAGACTGAGGGGCAACCTCATCAAAGTTTACAAATATGTTAAGGGCAAGTGTCAAGAGGATAGAGCCAGGCTTTTTTCAGTGATGTCTAGTGAGAGGACAAGGGGCAATGGGTGCAAACTGGAACATAGGAGCTTCCATGTAAACTTCAGAAAAAACTTCTTTACTGTGAGAGTGACAGAGCAGTGGAACAGGCTGCCCAGAGAGGTTGTGGAGTCTCCTTTGCCGGAGACATTCAAAACTCACCTGGACGAGTTCCTGTGTGATGTACTCTAGCCCCATAAGAAGCCAAGCCTTCCTTATGTTGAGGAAGGACAACGAGAAGAGAGAACTGTCCACAGCTCCCTCTATGCAGCTGAGGATAGTTTTCACACCCTGCAGACATGTTAAACTGTTAGTTACCACTGCCCAGAGAAGCCATGATGCAACTCTGTAAATCCTTCTTTTATCTGGCCTTGAAAAAGACTAGAAGCACTCATGCAGTCTTTTACAGATGGCAATATACAGCTGAGAAACAGGAGGAAGGCCATTTAATTGCTTCGTGACAGCCTCTAGGTGTGAGTGCTCCTAGTCCCATTTCTGGCAAGGTCAAAAAAAGTTGAAGCCACCTGTAACTTATTTAAATTTTCTCCCAAGGACAGCTGGAGAACTTGCATGGGCAGTTATAACAGAGACCTACCATCTATCTTACTCATTTGCAATCCTTAGTTACAAAACACAACATTAGAAAGTGATTAACAATATACAGAACAGATCTGCAAAGCCTAAATAATAATTATAGACAGCATAAGCCCATCTTGGCTGTAGCCATGCTAAAGGAAATAAGACAGAAAAATAATGCAGCTGAATAAAGACTAAAAGTGAAAAATAAATCAGATTTTCCATGACCAAGGTCTAGAAAACTAACATAGTAACAAATGGAAAAGAACAGTCATTTTGCTTATCTCACATAGCTATTAGTTTGTTATGCTAACCTAATAGCTACATAACTATTAAGAAAATTTTTTTTTAAATAAATTGAAAAGGGCTATTCTTGAAGAAAGTGTTTTTCTGACATTTAGCCGATGCTCATGCAGAGGTTGCCTTCTCCAGGTGCATTGACATGTTAATTCTGTCATTTTTCTACCTTCATCTCTAAACTTAAGCAAGCTTTCCACTGAAGTCTGGACATCTATTGCCACTTTCCAAGTACAATCTGCAGAATACCTTTGTTTCTTCTCTCATTTCTTACAATTAACATTTCATACAGCTGTCATGTATGACTCCTCCACCTCTCATTTGTATTGTACTGGTTTTCATTTTTAATTCTCCTGTACTATGTCAGGGCCCAATACTAATTCTTATGTTGTTTTTCAGTTAATCTACTACCAACTGCCCCTCAGCTGAGATACCATTCTCAACTAGAACACAGTATGGATGGCGAAATACAGCTGCTCACTCCACTTACTAGGAATGAGCTTAAGAACACAAACTCAATTGCCCAATGTGTGGACACACCCTAAATGTCAATGTTATTAGCCATCACACTGCGACTAAAGTGATAAACACAAACTGATTTTTTTTTAGCCCATCAAACCCAGGCAGTTGTCCCTCTTCTCCCCCAACATAAAACCACAACTGTTGCTCGCTGAGTTGCCAAGGTTTCTGCAGTATCACTAGGAATTTAAAAACAGAATTAGGCTCAAATAATACAAAAAACTTTCAGGGCACAGGGTGAAAAAGCAAAGCAACTTTTTAATAATAAAAAAGTGTTTCATTAGAGATGATTAATGTATCTGATTTTGCTTATTAACAATATAACAACTTTAAAAAATAAATACATCCGCATTTTCATGTCACTTGGCTTATGCAGCTCTCTTCCTTTCTTATATAAAAGCTCTGGACTCTTATATGTTCAGAAACCCTGGCAGGGTGGTATCATCAATAAAATGCAATGGCCTGCCAACACGGCGTGATCAGGTGAAAATGGACACCATAACCAGGAGATGAGGACTCTCCCTCATACATTTCATAGTAAGGGATATTTCATGTGCACATTTCATATGCATTCCTTGGCTGACCAGGAATAGGGAAGCAGTTTTATTTATTTATTTACAGAAAGAGGAGAGTGGCTAAGAAAAACAAACAGAAAAAATACGACACCTGGATAGTACATATAGGAGATTCTCTCAGATTTTCATTCTAGCAGAAATTAAAGGAATCTTGCAAAGTTTCTACATTTTCAATTTCACTTTCATTACAAACCTCTCACCCTTAAGATTGTCTTCCCTATTCGGCTTTTTCTGTAAGTTTCAGAAGGCATCCTAAGTCAAGAGCCTTTCTTCTCTGTTAGCCAGGAATTTATTACCCTAGAGGCAGCACCTCTACAAGTTAGGAGAGCACCTGAGGCCAGATGAGGGCTGCGCTCTCTAAAAACTAGTCTTAGTCCCCTCTGAGAAGCCACTGAGGCTCTCAGTGCAGTCAAGGGGATGTGTCCATTGAAGATATTTTTCAGACCCACTCTCTCCACACTGACTCTTGAAGTCAGCAACCACCGGGTGTGCACTCAGTCAACTGCACAACTTGGTTCCATTTAACAGCAGTTTCTCTCTGAGTTAACACTTACTGGTACTGGAGTGTCACCATCTGCAAGCTGAGGCCAGCCAGTAGGATGGATTAGCAAACATCTTGCACTCACAGCCATATAGAAATGGGACTAACGCATCATCATCATAGCAACTATCCTACATCTTCACAGAGCCCAAAGCAGTCTCAAACAGTTATCACAAAGCTTCAAGAGATGCTTTTTCCATGAAAGGCTGGTTATTTAACCAAAGTCCCATTTTTAAAAGTCACTCAGGAGACTTCCCCACTGCTTTTTGCTGAAATTTCAATTCCTGACTCACTAGGCATTTTTATATACAGCCTTACCAAACACACTACATGACCAGCATAGCTGAAACGTCTAAGTGCCCACAAATAATTAAAAAGCCATTTCCATTTTTAAAATGTTTGAATAAATTTATTTATAGGGCAAATCAGTAATTCAACTCAAGTCACACTTTCCAACTGAAGTAACTTAAAATATCACAACTTTCCCTATGGGTCTGCCTCATGACATCAGTTAGGATAGCTTTATTCCTCTAGAATGCAGATAGTGACCTCACAACTTGCTAGCAGCAGCTCAAGACCGAGCTGTACTGGGCACTACTGCACTGCTGGACAGAAAAGTCCTCTCCGACACGCAAATGCCGACTCAGCCAAAATACTCAAGCATTACTCTTTGTATTTCATTTCAAATAAGGCTCATAAACTTATACCTAGGCACCCACTAACATACCTTTCTGAAACAAATGGGAATAGAAAAGCTCCTCAACAGGCTTTATGAGACAGCAGATGGGAAGGCAAGTCAGCAACAACACCCGAGGAACATTATTTTTTTTCCCAGGAAGTGCTTACAATGCTATTTCACAGCGTGTGTATATATATATACCTTGTCCCTGCTCTTTCTTCCCCAATATTTTGAATTCTCTTTAGCTTTACATAGAATCATAGAATCTTAGAACTATTCAGGTCAGAAAAGTCCTTTGGGATCACCAAGTCCAATCATCATCCCTACTCTACAAAGTTCTCCCCTAAACCATATC
>NW_009952907.1:834959-841879 GCF_000747805.2 Chaetura pelagica | reverse complement strand
AGTGACTAAACTCTCTTTCTGTGAATTTTTTTTTCCTCATGTCCAGTCTAAACCTGCCCTGTTGCAGCTTGAAGCCATTCCCTCTTGTTCTGTCGCTAATTACCTGGGAAAAGAGAGCAGCAGCAACCTCTCCACAATGACCTTTCAGGTAACTGTAGGGACTGATGAGGTCTCCCCTCAGCACCCTCTTCCTCAAACTAAACATTCCCAGCTCCTTCAAGCGTTCTTAATAAGACTCATTCTCTAGGCCCTTCATCAGCTTTGTTGCCCTCCTCTGTACTCACTCCAGCACCTCGATATCTCTCTTGAATTGAGGTGCCCAAAACTGGCCACAATACTCCAGATGTGGCCTCACCAGTGCTGAGTACATCTTTCTAGCATTCTCGGTTTGCAGCTTCAGATACACTGAACTGAATTGGTAAAACTGTCTTCCTTCTCAGCATGTTGAATTTGATTCTCTGAAAATAAAAGTTAGACACTACCTACCTATGGTTCACAGCATCTAGCAGGCAGATCCTTGGCTGTCTCAGGAGAAAGAGATCAAAAAACAAAACTTTGAAAAGCTCCTCAACAGGCTTTATGAGACAGCAGATGGGAAGGCAAGTCAGCAACAACACCCGAGGAACATTATTTTTTTTCCCAGGAAGTGCTTACAATGCTATTTCACAGCGTGTGTATATATATATACCTTGTCCCTGCTCTTTCTTCCCCAATATTTTGAATTCTCTTTAGCTTTACATAGAATCATAGAATCTTAGAACTATTCAGGTCAGAAAAGTCCTTTGGGATCACCAAGTCCAATCATCATCCCTACTCTACAAAGTTCTCCCCTAAACCATATCCACCAGGGATGGTGACTCAGCCACCTCCCTGGGCAGCCTATTCCAGTGTCTAACCACTCTTTCTGTGAATTTTTTTTTCCTCATGTCCAGTCTAAACCTGCCCTGTTGCAGCTTGAAGCCATTCCCTCTTGTTCTGTCGCTAATTACCTGGGAAAAGAGAGCAGCAGCAACCTCTCCACAATGACCTTTCAGGTAACTGTAGGGACTGATGAGGTCTCCCCTCAGCACCCTCTTCCTCAAACTAAACATTCCCAGCTCCTTCAAGCGTTCTTAATAAGACTCATTCTCTAGGCCCTTCATCAGCTTTGTTGCCCTCCTCTGTACTCACTCCAGCACCTCGATATCTCTCTTGAATTGAGGTGCCCAAAACTGGCCACAATACTCCAGATGTGGCCTCACCAGTGCTGAGTACATCTTTCTAGCATTCTCGGTTTGCAGCTTCAGATACACTGAACTGAATTGGTAAAACTGTCTTCCTTCTCAGCATGTTGAATTTGATTCTCTGAAAATAAAAGTTAGACACTACCTACCTATGGTTCACAGCATCTAGCAGGCAGATCCTTGGCTGTCTCAGGAGAAAGAGATCAAAAAACAAAACTTTGACATGGGAAACTAACAGTAACCATTGAGCTAATCAGTTTTGGAAAGCATGCTTTCTTTTCCATTAACAAAGGCCCTAAAAAGCTGTTGATGCATTTATTTTTCTTTTTTTTTTGGTAACACAAACTTTTTCCTCTGAGTAAAAAGGATCACTTTTTTTCCATGCTATTACAGTGTCAGCACAAAACCCAAGCTGTACAACAATTCTCTTCTCTTTCCTCACAAATGCAGAAGCCTCTCTTGCTAAACACGTTAACTCCGAGTAGCCAGACCTTCCAGAGTGGGATCCAGAGACAGAGAGGGCTTGTTTGTTTCATGGATCAGAAGCTAAATGGAAAGAAAAGAATGGCCATTACACAGAGGATAGAGAAAAGTAAGCCTCAAATCAGACACAGACAGGAAGAACAGCTTTGCTTTTCCACTTGTATCAGAGAAACATGAAGATCAACAGCAGTGTGCAGAGCCTGAAGAAAACTCAAAAGTCACTTGCATGATAAAACAACAAATGGGAGTAAAGACTGTAACTTCAATTGTAATGATGAAGACTGAACATGGGATGAAAACTGTAATTCAGGAGTTGGTTTCAATTCTGATTTCCATTATACTAGCTTGAATAACAGGATAGAATTTGGTTTCCTATGTCTGATGATATCAAATTAAGATTTAGTAATAATCAATAGTTTAATATAGAAGTTCAAGAAAAACATGAATGCTAAGAACTGACTAATACTAGAATATTTGTATGAGAGAGGATAGTTTATTATAAACTGCTCCCCCTAGTAATGACTAGGGAAGTATTCTTTGCATTGAAGTGACCCTCAGGAGTGCTTTGGTTGATAATAACTAAGACTCTAAAAATCCTACAAACAATTCCTTATGCACATGATTAACTTCTATGCACATGGACTGTCCCACTGAACACAGTAATCACATCTTAAAAGTTACTCTTGGGCAGACAGGAGTTCAACTTTGCCTCTGGAAGAATTTTGCAACAGTTCTCTCTTTAGAGACTGGTTTTGTAAAGTGCTGAAAACTCTCAACTATCACTCAGATTTGTGACAATAGAGACCATTCAGCACTCAGAACAACTGGACCACAGGGGAAGTGGAAGAAGGAATGTATTTTTTTAATCGTCATACACAATCCAAATACAGAAAGAGCAGCCCAATGAGAATTTAGAGATTATTCCTTCCCTGAATCCATCATGCTCAAAAATTCCTGCAAGAAAATGTTGTGTTACACTACATCCAGGAACACTTATATAATTGTTAGCAGCATAACTGAATAGTTTAGGCACACTGTAATGCTGCATTTGGTCCTGAGAAGTATCTACATTTTTTTTGTTTTTAAACCAACACCCTCCATTTTTATATCTTCCACACTAGCTTTCAACACATTCATAGAAAACAGTGATTCACAGAAAACAGGATCCTTCTTCATTTTTTTGTGCTACAATTTTGAGCAAAAGGACTAGTGCCAGAAGGGAAGATGTCTGCTTCAAATGCAGCTGAAAAATTTCTTTGCCATTTGACTTGCACTGAAGCCTGAAAGATCTCGTCAAAAGGCAGGAGTAATCTGGTGAAATACAGATGTCTACATCCATGCTAGATGTTTGGACTACCTTTATACTCAATTGGCAGAAACAGCACTTCTCGGATCTGATTCTGCTGACTAAATGTAGACTTCCACTTCAGGAAG
Organism: Chaetura pelagica; assembly: GCF_000747805.2. Taxonomy (NCBI): domain Eukaryota; kingdom Metazoa; phylum Chordata; class Aves; order Apodiformes; family Apodidae; genus Chaetura; species Chaetura pelagica. The sequence continues at coordinate 838,739 of NW_009952907.1, read as the reverse complement.
AGATTAATTGCTCCCTAGAAATATTCTGCTTCCTGACAATAAAGGGAGTCCAGAGAGCTCTGTTTCAACAGACAAATCCCACCTTCTCCATGCTGGGTATCAGACTGAAAGGCTATAACTGATTTATCTGCTAAGACCCGTTACTGAAGTTTCTGCCATTTAGACTGGTACAAATAAACCAGTGTAGTTACCCTAGGCTCTGTGCACAGTCAATGGAAAGCAAGGGGCACCTCCGAGAAGCAATTCAACTGACATGAAAATCTGAATTCTCCCTGGAAATGCTACTGTGTTTCCATACCTCATGGAAATGAGCCTTAGGAGCTCACATCTTAGTAAGGGAAAGCAGTGAAGTGCCTTGAGTTGGACACAGAGGTTCAGGAACTCTCACTGTTGAGAAGGTGGGAATCGTTGAGTACTCTCATTCCTTATTTCCTCCCCATACTAGTGGGGTTTGAAACAGACCCCATTAAAAAAAAAAAAAAAAAGGACAATGTTACAGTATGGATTACAAAGTTCTTCATAAAATACTTTGAAGGAGACTAAAAACAAAAACACACTGGGGAAGTTTGAAAAATCTGCATCGTGGCCTACATAGTGTCTGTCCACCCACAGCTTTGCCAAGTAAGGATAAACAAGAGCTGAATGAAACTCCACAAGCACACACTTCAGTTGGCCAAGTATCCAGTCTGGAGCAGCTAAGAGTCAGTCTGCCCTCTCTTAAGACTTATAAACAGAAGAGATTCATCTGTTAGCAACATGTACCCTCAGACAATCAGATGACACAAAGACAATAAGATGGCAGATCTGGATCCAGGCTCTCGTGCACTTATGCTTCTGTGACCGACAGAAGTCACCTCATTAGCTGAGGACAGCAGGGCTTCTGCATTCAACTTCTGTGGGAACACAGGATTCGGCAGTCTCCAGAAATCTGAGCTCCTTGTTTTCCTTCGTTTACTAATGCCCATTTCCCCCTCCTTGCCTTCCTGCTCCCAGTGAACAACACATTGTAATGCTAAAACCCAGGAGTTACATGGCTTTTCCATACTTCTGGACAAATATTACACACTCTCCCTCCAAAATAGCAAGTATGTCTACTCTACAGAGGTACTAAGCCTCCTGTAAGAGCACAGTGCTTCATAGTGAAATACTCCAGATTAATAAATAAATAAATAAATAATTGCTTGCACATCTAAGGTCTTAAGAAAGCTTCACATCCACCATCTCACACAAAAATACACTCCTTCCAACATTGTGATACATTGCACACACTTAATGGTTTCTACAGTTACGTAGTCACAGAAAATGTAATTAACAAGCAACATTCCTTCCTGTAAAATAGGAGCGAGAAAATAGAATAAAAGTTCACAAAAATAATTTTGAACTCAGAAATAAACCTAAATTTTTTATTTAATTTCACCATTTACTGTGTCAAAGATGACACAAGCCTGGAGTAATTAGGTGCAAACAGAGGTTTCTAATCAGTTTGATTTACAAAATACCTTGTGCCACCTTATGAGGAAAATGGTATCTTATGTGCTCTCTTTAGATGCACATCAATGCTTTATTAAATATTTTTTTCACTTTCCTTTTCATTTGCTTTGCACACACTGAAATAAAGAAAAAACAATCCTGTTTTAAAGTTACATTTTGTTTTCTGTTTCTTGTTACATAGCCAGAAGTGTTACAGGAAATACTATTGTGCAGTTAAAAAAGAGAAAAAAAGAAAACCAGGCACACATCACTGCATCACACTAATGTGCAAGGTGCTCCTACACCCACTATTGGCACACATTTAAATTAAAATTACATGTAATCTATAGGCAACTTTCAGGTCTCTGCTGAATGCCCTTTCTGTGTTTAACCTCCTCCATTGCTGACAAAGAGGTAAGATTTTCCAGGTTAGTAACAGCAAAATTCCACATTGCAAAAACATTGAATGCTGTCATGCAAATAAAATCATTCACAGGGTCTTAAGATGTCCTTCCCATGTCAGGATTGGTCTTAAACAGAGAAATTATAAGAAAACATGAACATGGATCTTATTTTCTTGTGGAAGAGCCAAGCAATTTAAAACCAGCAACCACATAAACCCTAAACCATATCTTTTGAAAGAGATGGTGAATCACTACAAGCGCTCCTTCCTAATGAAACCAGAAGTGCACACCAGACATTGTGTTGGAGATATTTCCTTGCAAAAAGCAAAAACACCCATGGTGGAGAGTGAATTTCATGATCAGGGTGACTTGTGACATTATGAGCCTTCACATCCTTTACAAAAAGAGCCACAGACTCCATGTTGGAGAACACACTCATTCCATCCCTCTCTCCTCTGTGTACACCTGCTCAGGCAAAAGCACCAGATTTCTGAACTCAAACATGCCCAGAGACATATACACATTGTCATTTGAACCCACCACACACCCACCATCTCCCACCACAGCTACCAGAGTAATTTGCAACAGCCTGAAACACTGCTCTGAATCCAACCGGTATTTTCCTCTCCTCTCTGCATTACAGCCACCAGCCCAGAGCCCGGTAGCTCAGCTTGGTTCATCTGGGCCCATTTAGTCCAAATAAACACAAAGGAAGGGAATCCACAGGGCTGGCTGAACAACAAGAAATTCGGCTGCAGAACTCCCTCACACTTGTGTGCACAGTTAGTTTTACACCACTCGGTGTACACCACATTGATATAATCTTGTCAAAAAGTACAGAGCAGCTTTCACCACAAATACTTGGAGCTTGAAAATTACAGCAAAGCAGCAAAGCTGGGAGAAAAAAAAAAAAAACTTTAGCTGGATGCAAAGTGTGCTGCAAGTGCAGCATCTGAAGCCTCAACGTGATGCAACCAAAATCATACCAGGGACCGGGGCTTGCTGAAGGAAACTGGACCCACGCAAAACCACAACAGATGTATTAGGTGCCTATAGCTCATTCGCTGCCCCAGCTAGAAGCGCCCTGCAAACAGAGATTTACACAGGCTACAAATCAATGAGGCAGCGTGGCTGTGCCCATGCCAGTGACACACTGCAGTGGGGAAGGGATCCCGGACTCCTCAGGCAGACCTACCACCCTCCTTGGTCACCCTCCCACACCCCCTTCCTCCTCCCTCCCTTAACCCCTTCCCCTCTCAGAAGTTCAGTGTCGGTGCGGTGGGAACAGTTTCGAGCCCGGTGGTGGGAACAGCCTGGCCTAAAAGCCAAAGTCACCCCGGTGTGTGTGGGCTGCAGGAGGCCAGCCAGGCTGGCGCGCCCCTGCATTGGGCTCCCGGCCGCCAACCGCCCGGCCACCTGCAGGCCTCCGCCGCCCTACCTTGCTCCTCGCCGGCCCCAAAGCAGGCTCTGGGGTCCTCGGGGGGGAGCCGAGCTCCGCCACCCTCCAGGGCTTTGCGCTTCTTCGACATCTGGTCGGTGTTTAGGAGTTGAGTTTCTCCTCTCTCTCTCTCCGGGGAGATGAGTGTATGTGGAGAGAGAGTGTGAGGGAGAGAGAGACACAGGGAGGGAGAGAGAGAGAGAGATTGAAAGAAATCGCTGCTTAAAGAGAGGGGAAGAGACTTTGGAGTGGCTGGAGAGCAAGTAGGAGGCAGGGACTAAGTGGAGAAATCCTACAAATCACAATCCCATCAATTCAGCCCCATGTCTAAAGGGGCTGCAGAGGTCTCCCCCCTTCCTTGCTCATTCATCTGAGTGTGTGAGGGAAAATTAAAGGGAGAGGCAATAGTCCTCTATTGTTTTTTTCCAAATATTGGCGGGTGATGCTTTTTTTTTATTATTATTGGGG
>NW_009952907.1:833286-834602 GCF_000747805.2 Chaetura pelagica | reverse complement strand
TCACACCTTGGAAAACTCCGCCGTGAAGTCAGTAGCCCCGCAGTCAGTCGGTCTTCCTCGCTCCCTCTGTAACCCTTTCAGTCCTGGGTGCAAGACGTGCAGTGCTTCCCCTGGGAGTCCCGTCCCGGCTCATCACGTTCCCCCCACCCCGCCACCTGTCCCTTTTCCTGGCGGATTTCAAGGCTCGCTAGCGGGTAGTATTCGCGGTGGGAGGGGGCGAGGACACAACTTACCCTCCAAACTATGCACAAGCTCGTCTCTGCTTTCCCCTTCAGATCAACTTTAAAGTGCAGATTCTCAGTCCGGGAGGCAAAGAGGCAGGGGAGGAGAGGGGAAATGGTTTAGGAATTGCAGCTGCCAAGCGGGTGAAGTTCAGGGCACAATCCCGGCTCTTCCACGCTCCAGCAGCCCAGCATCTTCCCAGGGTCTGGAGAACAAGGTGCTCAACAAGTCTTCCTTGTTACCCGAAATTGATTGATGATAGCTTTCCCGCCAGGCTGTATTTAACAAAACGACGCAGAGAGCTACTCTGACGAGCAGGAAATTTTAGAGGAGCTTGCATTATAGCTGCAGCTTTAATTTCTCTATTTCTGTCTACATATATAAGTACAAACACACATACACATGCACACCTGTGTATGGGTGCGTGTATATACATATATAAAAAGATATAACTATCAGTACAATGCTGTGTCCACAGGATCTTAGGAAAGCCTGCCTGTCGGCTGCGTGGAAGTTAAAGAGTTTTTCTTAAGCAAAAGGGGCTGATGCTTGGACACATCTCACGTCCAACAGGAGGCAATGACGTCTGTAGCTTCATTGCTATAACAGCACCAAGGCTGCAATTGCCATTCACTGAAATGATAAGGGGCGCTCAGACGTAAGCAGTCTGGACCTCTAGCAAGAGACTGAAGCGAAGATGATTTTTCCTCTCCCAAAACAAATAATGCTAAAAAACACCTAAGGAAAGAGACGGGGGAGCGGGGAAAGGAATCTAGGTCTCTCAGTCACACGCTTCTGCAACATGATCTTCTAGCTCCAGAAACACTTATTTTTTTGCAGCTGACTAGACTTTGGGAAATTTCAATGTATTATGATTGCTCGGGCGGGGGGAGGGGAGGGATTTTTTCATAATTATTTCTGTCTCTCTTCAAGGAAGCACTGATGAAAGCCGGGTAAAAGCGCCCTCCCCCATTTTTCCAAATATATTTAGGCTCGGATACATGCTGAAGTGTTTCTCTGGTATATGGCTAGATGGTCTTGAGTAGCAATTTATTGCCGTATAGGCTATAATGATTTTTATTTGATTCCCCCCC
>NW_009952907.1:832561-833090 GCF_000747805.2 Chaetura pelagica | reverse complement strand
CAGCGGCCCCGCCGGCCCCGCCGCGCCTCGCCTGGCTGCTCCGGCCCACGCGTGTCCGCGCTGCCTCTGCGGTGCCTCCGGGCTGGGCCGCAAACGGGCGGAGAGAAGCCGAGCAACCCTTTCTCTGCGCCTTGCCGCCGCCGGGGGGTGGGGGAGGTCCACAGGTTTGCCACTCCACAAAGGGTACCTTCGTGCTGTTGTAGAGCCATGTGGTGGTGGGCGGCCGAGAAAGCCACCCCCAACAGGCTCATGTGGCCGGGCCCGTTTTTGCCATGCCCCATGGATGCTGCTTTCTGCTCTCTCTCTTCATCCCCACCCCCTCGCGTGGTGTCCAGATTCGTCCTTCTGCGTCCTGCCAAGACTGGGGCATGGCATGTTCAGCCTCCACATGACTACGCGCAGTAAGCGGCTACTTGCCCCAACTAGCAGACCAGTTGTTTCCTGAAACAGTTGTTAGATACTTCTGAAGTAAGTGGTATCGCTGCAAGCCCAACTCAGGTTCACTTGCCAGCTGGAAGCACTCACAAGG
>NW_009952907.1:830938-832497 GCF_000747805.2 Chaetura pelagica | reverse complement strand
TGGAGGCACAAAGACTCTCTTACTAAGCATGGGTGTTAAATGCGGCACTCCTGATGGCCTGTGATATGTTCGCAACGATAATCTCCCACACGAAGCTTTGGTGAGATTTGCCTGCAAGGGAGAGGAGATTTTCAAATCAGCAGCAGGAGATGCTTGCATTCTTACACAGTCTAATTTAGCAAAGTGTTTATTTTTGTGAATGATTTTGTGGAGCTTTTCAGAACCTCATAGCACATCCTTTTTGCTCAGAGGCATACCCTAAACATTTACAGGGAACAGAACTGGATATGTTTGTCAAGTTTTAGGGGCAGTCCTATTTAAATTTATGCTACCATTCTAAATGGGGGGGGGGGGGGGGGTTTCCCACCCATTCAGCACACGGAAGGCATAATATATCTATGACAATATAAGACATTGCATTATCTCACATCTGTGTTTTAGGAAGTTCCCAGCAAGATCTGCCTTTACACAACAGTTTCCACTAAGGTATTAACATGCTGACAGATTATGTTTTTATTACAGTACCATGGAAATCAGAGATGGAAATATGGAATAGATGATTTCCTGCGGGGAGGATATAGGGTGAACTAGATCATTCCATAAACAATCTCTGAGGCTGTACCAAGCCAAACTCTAAGTCTAACTCCCTTTGGGATTTTATTCCATCCTCTCTAATAGATCTTGCCAAAGGAAAGGTTTCCATCCAGTTACTCCTAGGCACTCTTTTTAAAATTCCTTCCCACTACATACAACAAGATTTGGGCCATCTTAAGGAGCTAACTTCTCCATAGCTAAACTCTTTGACATGCCCAATAGGAGAGAAGGAGGAAAAAGAAAAGGGAAGGCAGTGTGAGTTCCCATGCTCTGTACCATGCTGCCCTTCTTTACTCACGATCTATAAATTACTCCACACGTCAAATTGTTTTGGGATAGTCTCTGAGGGAAACAGAAGAAGGGGACAAGACAGCATGTTGTTGGTTGACTGGCTATGGTCCAGGGGAGAAAAGCAAAGAGAAAGCTTTTGAGGTGGGGATAGTACTGTTCTGAAATATTTTACCAGCATTTGGAGTTCCTTGGTGTATCAGCATTATTTACCAATGATTTTTTTAAAGTAAGTATTCTAGTACTTCTCACTCCAACTTCCAGATGAAGGTTGCCTTCCATCCCTGCCTGGTACTGTGATTAGCTATCACTCAGGTAGGCCTCAGAGAAAAAAAGCCTAGTATGGTAACACAAGAGCTCTCCTATTAGTTAATTTTTAATTATCTGAATAGTAACTCATTTCTACTATTTTACTCACTTAAGTGATACCCCCTTCCAGTGACCTCAGTAACTTCTTTCAGATAGCATTACGTGAACTGTTCTCTTTTGGTGGATTTATGTCACCGAACTTAAGCAAGCGTCATTCAGTATATCAAGTCCAAAGCCTTTTCATTAGAAGAGAAGAAAGTCCTAATCTAAAACTTGTGAAAGTAAATAGGAATCCTTACACCACGCTCAGTGAGCCACCACTGTGGGATTCCAGAAGCAAGCCCTAGGACCTGGAGTTAAGGTCCTGC
>NW_009952907.1:828996-830886 GCF_000747805.2 Chaetura pelagica | reverse complement strand
TGAACACAGTTGTACTCAGAGATAGACTTGAAGTGTTTTCAGGCTTATGGATTTGGACTGGATATTTGCCTCACATGAGTCAATAATCAAAATCATCAGGCAAAAGACCTTCAATAAATATAGCTCAGTTTGCAAATTCTTTACTTTTTGCTTTAATTTTAAAAGGCATTACCAGCCTAGCCTGTCAATCACATTCACAAATTACCACTCCTGGCAGTTTTCAGTCAGTTTGAATGTAGCATATTTTAAAGGGACATAAAATAAAAAATTCAGAGGAGATAGGAATATCATTGGTTAAGACAAACTCTGTACAATACACAGTGCACAGAGACAGCAGATAACCAAAGACAAGAGTCGTAAGACCTAGAGAGGTCTTGCATTGCAGGTTTGCTTTCTCTTACTTTTTTTTCTCATGTGGCTGACCCTGTTCAGAACTATTTGACCCAGCAACATATAACCAATACTTAACAAACGGCACAATGATAGAATCAATTCTCTTTTATGCAGTGTCATACTATGACTTTTCCTAAGCAGTTTATAATTTTGTCTTTGTATGTCTTCATGAAGTGACTTAAAACACAGTGTTACAGATAGTGTAGACATCTGTATCATTAAAGCCTAATTCTTGCAAAAGCCCTCTCCCCACTCAAAGCCATTATTTTGGTATGTGTCCCTGAACTGCGAACACCTTCCTGCACATCTTGACAGAATCCTTAGCATTTGTATAGCATTTGGTTTTGTCCTCAAAGTGATTTGCTAGCATGAGCTAATGTATCCTTACAACACCCAGAACAGTTGGTAAATTTTATTATCCTCATTTTATCAATTGGGAAACAGCAGCAGAGAGGTGAAGAGCCTGTTCTATCATCTTTATTACTGCCTTAATCCCTGGCTAATTCTGCTGCTTTCAGTGGGAATTCTTGCACGGTAAAATACTATTTGATGTGACTGAAAATCATGGTGTCTTCCACTAGATGATTCAAGCAAGGCCTTGGAGTTCAGTGCAGGTTTAGAACTGAAGTACCTCTCTCTCATTTGCTTATCAGTTTTCTCAATTTAAAAACAAAACCCAGAATTTACCACTGTAGCTGTCATTTTTCCTCCCCACAAGCTAACTTAGGGTAGTAATAATGACCAAGTAGACCCACTGCACTGACATTACATATTAATACAAGTTGACACACAACACAAAGATGACTCAGAGGACTGATGCAGCTCCCAATTTCTCATGTTACAAAAACACCCGCCTTTTTGGTCTCGTAATTTAACAATTCAAAGGAACGGGGTGAAAGGCACATTTCAAAGTTTCATATGAAATTCAGCACTACCAGGAAGGTGACATTAAGTCAGTTTCAAGAGAAAAAGCCATGTCTCTGTTTATTGCACAACATTCACCTTTATATTTTCACTGAACAGATTAAGATTCATTCTATTTAGAAGTGAACTTGCTCTGATAAGTTAGAGGGAACTCCTTTTTCTCACTTTCAATAATAAATTTATTTTGTCCACTTTTCCTTCTGCCTTCTGCAAACACCTCATATTTGTCCAACACATATGACCACCGAGTCCTGATCTATGTCTCCTCATAAACCTTAGGTATTATCCTGTAGTGGCATTTTTAATTGTAATAATATAGCATCTAATTTTGCACAGTTCCAGCCTTTACCAAGGTTTAAAACTGTGGATCAGCTGAATGGATTTTCAAGCACCTGTCTGCGGGAAAGGATGGAAGCGTTCAGGGTAGCAGTTACTGCTCAAGGCAGAGTGAGTGAGTATTAAGAAAGTTCCCCCATCTGGTAGAGGCAGCAACTCTGATTCTTCAGCACTTTTCCTCCCCTACCCTGTTTCTGCTTCCAGATGTTTCCTCTCCTCCTCTATTCCTGCAGCAGG
>NW_009952907.1:825587-828981 GCF_000747805.2 Chaetura pelagica | reverse complement strand
GCAGGAATTTCATAATTTCCTTGCTCCTGGGAGGTGAAATCCACTGTCCCCTACTGAGCTGAAAAAGCATGCACCTGCTTTAGCAGTGTCTGTGCCATCAATGAGGCTAAACTGTAACTATGTTGTGTTTTGTAAAAGGTATAGTGGGTCATTCTACTCACAAGTGTCTAGGTACTTAAACACCAGCCTAGCATTAGAAGGTCAGTACTGAGTTTTCACGATGGTTGTGTATGAAACACTTTATGCCTGAAAAACAGTTTGTGGTACCTTGGGCTGGAATAGGAGAAAAGAGCCTGCAAAGGTCTCTTGTCCTCTAATACTGCTGTTCCAGTCTTTGTCCCTGCCATTTTCCATGACACTTCTTCTCAATCAACACCTGTTACATTTATTCAACTGACTTACTTCTACAGCCCTCTTGCTTATAAGATTCCTTTACAGACCCACATCTGTGCTTTATGGCAAGACACAGAAGCCCAGCTGAGGCCCCTAGGGGACGATGGCCCAGCCTTTGGCAGGAAGGGAGCTGCCCTGCAGGGAGGGCTGCCAGCCCAGGGCTCTGCTGCCTGCTGCTAGCACCATGTTAGGCTGGGTGTCCTGCAGCAACGCCAGCCAGCCTGGACCTGCAGGGCTGGACCGGGGCCACGCTTTACCTGAGAAGCTGTTGTATCTGGGGAGCATCAAAGTGGTTTACCTGCTCTGCCTGCCCTCTTCCTCTGGCCTGCATGTTTTGAGGCATAGAGCCTGCCTTGGTGTCTCTTCTACTCAAATGCTTTGAGCAGTGATGCATAAAACCCTCTAAATTCACCTAAGTAAAACCCATGTTGATTAACTATAATTTTATAGGTATAAGCATAAGTAACTGAAAATAAAGTTCTCCTTGGTTTTCAGTAAAAAACCTTCATTTCAGATTGTATGGATATGGGGGGTGAGGGAAATATTTTAGTCTAAATGAGTAACTCCAATATTGTGAAAATCTTATCGTTTCCACTTACTGTTCATTCAGCTTTCATTCTGTTTTCCAGCTCCCTAGCCATCCCAGTGGCTCACTGGAGTTTCATATTGAAGCCTCCTCTATGGTGTCTAACCTGCACTTTTTTGCTTCTTCACTATTCTCAATGGAAGGAGAGAAAAAAAACCAAAATCAATCTAACTGCATGTTTCTGCAAGATATGCTCAATTTTTTTTAACCCTGCATTTGAGGAACTCAGAACAAAATAAAGTGCTATCACAAACATGTGCAACTCCTGTTATGAATCCTGGCCTACAGCAGATCATCTGTCCTTTCTGTTTTGGCACTCACATAATAATTGTTGGTATTTCCATCGGAATATATTTGGTAACAGAAAGAAAAAAAAAACAAACCACAAAACCAAATACACAGTACATGGATACTATCAAAATAAATGTAACTTTAAAGAAGCTACATCAAAATATTTATAGCCTTTAAAATACAATTAAGCAACCAACACAGAGTAGAGGTTTTGCTTTAAGGTGCATTTTGAGCCAACAGCACTAGTTTCTTCTCTCCGTTATGATAGTATAGAGCATGAGTAACTGTGTCCACTCCCAGAACGTACAAAACCGGTGTGAGAGAAAGAAGCATCTGGCTCCTACCTTTCCAACCTCTGAAACAGTGGGCAGCTCTGCTAGACATGCTACTATGCTTGAGAGAAGAGGGTAGCTTGAGCTGAACAACCTGGTCTGATCTCTCAGCTGACCCTACTTTGAGCAAGAGTTTGGAGTGGATGACTTCTGAGGTCCCTGCTCACCAGAACCTGTAATTGTGCTCTGTCAGTTCTTCTCACTTATACCTTCACCAGTCAATTTAATGGGAATAGATTCTAGCTTTTCTATATTGGGTTTTTTTGGGGGTGGCTTTTATGTTGCTTTGGGTTGGGTCCTTTTGGGTTTTTTCCAAATCAAAATGTCATGCCTTTACTTCTTTTTGAATGACCATCCAACCAAACTATACCTGGTTGAAGGAACTGGTACACTAGTGCAATTAGCACTGCTTCACTACTTGTATCTGTATAAAAGTGAAAATGTAAGGCAGGGATAACTACAACAGCATTTATAGCCACAAGTCCCAGAGATGCTCCTGATAGCATTTTTTCAATTTGAAAACCTTAAAAGCCTTCAGCAAACCGTGTTTCTTCAAGGACAGAATTTGTCTTGCAGAAGTTTTGCTTTCACAAGTTTGGAAGAATGAGGACATAGCACACAGGATAGAAACCTCTCTGGAGAGAGCAGAGAGGAGGAAAGAAAGGATTCTTCTCTTCCACCAGTATTAATGTACACATTTCACAAAAAAAAGCCTCCAAATTGCTCTGACAGATGTGAGAGAACAATCAGACGCCATAGGTTTATGTGTGCTCCTACCAACATCCTGCCTGCTTGAAGAAAAAGTAATGTCATGCATGGTTTAGCACTGACTGGGACACCACCACCAGCAGCCTTCTTTCCAGTTTTTGTCCACAGATTCTGCCACTGGTTTAGCCTCTGATTATTCAGTCAGGGCCTGTGCATTGTATTTTTACTTCCCTTCAGAAATCATCCTGCTTGACAGAGGGGAAAAATTCTTTCCTGTACTGTCCTTTTGGTAAAAAGGTTGCAGTGAACACAGAGCTGGGAGTTACCACACTGCTGACCCCCAAAATGTGAGGTCCTTTCTGAGCACTGTTTGGGAACAGCACAACATCAGTCATGCAGACAAGAAGATATTTTCAGGGTTGCTTAACAGCAGCAGGAACACCAGGCAAGGAAGCACAGCAGAAAAATGTACTGTTGCCACCTTTCACCATTTTATGAACAGTCTTTTAGTCCTGAAGACAAATGATTACATTGCAGTTGCAGAAAAAGGCCTGAGAATGGGATTCAAGCTCTTTCTTAATGGAAGAGAAAAAGCTGCAAAGACAAGCAAATCCTAATTGTTTGTAGGATCAGCAATACAACAACCTTCTTCCTTAGCACCTTAGAGAAGCCGTATGGGAAAAGCCTCGAGAAACTTAAAGGAAAGATTATTTTCCCAGGAAAGATGAATTTATGCTGCCCAAAGGCCACAGTCCCCAAACTTCCCGTGACCTCTGGGGAACAAACGGCAGGGAGAAGCGGGCGTTTCCCAGCAGCGTGCGGCAGCCTCCCCTTCCCCCGCCGCGCAGCCCGCACAGCCTGCCCGCAGCAGTCACCCCTCCCGCTCGGGCAGGCGCTGCGCTCAGCCCTGAGCCCGCAGGGCCGGGCAGGACACGGGCCCTGCCCTTGGCGGCCTCTCCCCTCGCCCTCCAGGCTCCCTTCTTCCCCTCCCCGCACCCCTTCCCCTCAGCCCCGCGCCGGGCAGGGAAGGGCGGGGGGAGGAGGGGGAGAGATCTCCCCGCGGCGCCCCCTCCCCCGCTCGGCG
>NW_009952907.1:781765-825541 GCF_000747805.2 Chaetura pelagica | reverse complement strand
TTTTCACCTCGCTGTATTTTCTTTCCAAACGATCCGGCTAACAAAGCGAGCACTTGGGGCGCTTACAGTTAACGGTTCCTTTGTGTGTGTTGGGGAGGGGAGGGATTTCCATCCTCTCCCCTTCCCCTCCCCCATCCATTTTTTCATTTCTAAAATAATATTTTTCATGAATAATTACTATTTCATTCAGCTGTTTGACGCAGGTCCCATGTCACGCACACGCAGATGCCACCGTTATGTCTCCCCACTATCCTCCCCCCACCCCACAAAACATCAAGCCCTGGCCTCTGAAGAATAACAGTTTCGAAAATGGGTGCTCAGCTGCACAGATAACCCCAGCTACCCGCCTGTGCTCCTCTGCTGCTCATTAAGGTCAGAGGGAAGTCATGAGGGCACAGTTAAACCCAAAACATTTATTTACAATCTTCTGCCCAACTGTCTGCTTCCCCCTCTTTTCTTTTCTTTTCCTCCAGAGAATTTAATGGCAAAGCTCCCTGGCTTTTTGTGGGGTCAGGCCGTGCCCTACTTGAGAACATATCTGTGCTTAGCTCGGCAGAGGGGACAATATCCTGCTCCTATTAAAGTCAATGGGAATCAGTGAATTCGAGCGTCACTGGATTTGGCTAGCAGAGCGTGCAGCCACATTCTGGCCAAACCCTGCCCTGTTTCAATTCAGCTTAACTGCAGCAGTGCCAAGCTGCTGCACGGCTGCCTGGTGCTGCTGGCACGACGCAGCGCTGCCCTGCCGCACAGGAATCCTTGGTGACGTCGAGCAGCTGGAACAGATCCTGCACCTCCCTGCTGCCACCATGCAAGGAACCCAAAACTAGCTTCCACCTCCTGACACCTCCCCAGCAGATAAAGGTCCTTCGAGGTCGGGGATTGGCTGGATAAATCAGGGCAGCCTAAAGACTATATCAATTTAGACTGCAAATGAGGCTGGTGCTGTCCAAGTCCCAGTGGTACAAGGCACAGCCATTTTTTATATCCGCCCAGCTGCACCTTCCCCTGCTCTCGAGCTCAGGACAATTGTACAGCAGCAATTCTTTTTTTCTGTCAATGCAGAAAGCAACAGTTTAAGAAACAGTTTTGTTCTGTAGCTCCAACTACTTAGAATAATCATTTTGCTTCAAAATATAAGGAAAAAATGTTTGAAGTGGGCAAGCAATTAGACCACAAGCTAGATTTCAGAAGAGAAAAAAGGAATGTAACAACTGAATAACTTCTGCACAGCAAGGGCTTCACTGTGCACTTGAAACTTGTTACTTATATTTTTTTATGCACAAAAGGAAACAAACCCAGTGTAATAAAAATAATGCTAAATAGGGATCCTTATGACAACAGGAATGTGCTTACGCATTTAAAATACCCAAGGTATGCATAAAACTGCATTTAAATTACCTCTTTCTTTAGCTATGTTTTACCTAATTGTAACCAGTGACAGTTCTCCTCAATAAATATCCATCTTAACAGATAGACCACAAAGCCAGAAGACAGGTTTTCAGGGAGTTGACCAAGTCCAGGCACACCAGACCAGCTAAGATTCAAGCGTGCAAGCAGAGCAGCTCAGCAACCTGCTCTAGTCAAAGGATGTGTAAGGAGAGGAAGGCAAACATTTGGAAAGGCTCCTGCAGAGTCCCAGGCATCGCAAATTGCCCACCTTCACCCACTGTCATTTGCAGTCTACCACTGTGACTGCTTTGTTATATAGATATTTTTACTATTTTATTTTAGTGCAGCAAAACCAACCTTGGGATTCATTTGTGCATGTTATGAATGATGCAACTCCCTATCTCTAAGCATGTTAAATGGGAGACAGGAAAAATAACATGCACTAGTACATATTAATAAGGGTGACTTTGCTGTTTATTTCCCCACATGAAAAGCTGATCTTGTGAGAGCAAGGGTAGCCACTGCTGGTGTGTGCCATATGATGCCAAAGGCAGAATGATGCCTGTGGAGTGGGAAGTGGCCTGCTGTTTATGCAGAAACAGTCACTCTTTCTTTTTTTCTTTCCTATCTGCATGGCAGAGGAGCGCAGTGCCTGCCTAACAAGTGGGGGGCAAATCCCTGCCTTCTCACAGAATACAGCACTGGATCTGCCTTTGGAGAAGCAGGTTTGAAACAAGTCAATCTTTGCTCTGCTTTGGGAGTTGCTCCAAGTCTTTGGCTGCAGATTGCAGTGCTAAATTGAGACCATTATTTTGCATTGAGCTATTTTCTTCTCAAAGTGCTTTAAAGGCTTAGCAGATATACAGACTATGGTGCTATATGCACAGAAATCACTCTAGCCACTAATGAAATGCAGCCACCTATTAGCTGGAGCTGTGTGATGCCTGGTCCCTGGGTGCAATGACTTCCAGAAGATTGTTTTATCCAGCTGAGTTGAGTCTGGCTTTTAGTTAATAGAATACATCATACCATTTGAAAGGGAAAAGTGGCAGGATCTTTACATAGAGATTAGAAGTAGGTATAGACAGTTACACTCAGCCCCAGAATTTGAAATCCCACCACTGCAACAAAATCTTTTCTGCTTTGTTCACCACCCACATTCAGTATTATCAAAGCAGTTCTCCTTCCACTTGGTGATGCAGGGAGCAGAGCTGAACAGCTGAAGCCTTTCACCCCTGGGGTAGATATTCAAAGGCCTCCAGGGCCAGATGTGGACCAGCTGCCACAGTGTTATGGTGGTCTACAGACAATTAGTTGTGTCACTGCAGTTTCTGATGGACAGATGCCTGTATGGGTGAAGCACTACAGCCACCTCCACAACTGACTTTAACTCACACTTGACTATTCTGTCTAGAAGAGGCAAGAAAACTGAATTACTGCGTATTTGTCATTATGGAAAATTAATTTCGAAATGCAAAAAGCCAGTGAAATATAAACTGTATGCCTAAAATGAACAATATCATATCCACTCAGTACTGTACATACACCTTTGTATAGATTGCACACACTACACTACATTAAATAAGCATGCCTCCCTGTCTCTAGTTGGGCTAGAGAGAGAATTGTGTGGTGAAAGACGTAATTTGTACATTAGGAAGTCTCTGTTGCCAGATCAGCAGCAGCAGCACTGACGTCTGTACTCTCTCCCTTTGTTCCTGCTGCTATAAATCAAAATGACTACAGTCCAAATGCCTCACTTATTTAACTGTAAAGGCACTGCTAGTCAGAAAAATCCACACCAGGAGGGATCTAGATAATATGCATGTATTTTAAGCTGATTAAACAGAAAGTCTAAAAAAAGGACAAGGATAACACTTACAATTTTACTGTTTCAACAAACTGTTTGAAAAACTTTTAAAGAGTGGAATCCAGTAGAACTGTAAAAATTATATGTATGGCATTTTGTTTGGTTTTTTTTCTCCCAGATTAATGCAATGTCTTTAGAAACCTATTTTCCCATGTGTTCCTATGTATGTTCTTGCTTGTGTAAACTACTGGAAGTAAATCCATAGAGTCATGGAATATTAAATTAAAACAAGATAGATGAAGTGGGTCAGATTTTCCTTCCCCTGCTTTTATACAGGTTTTATTTATAAATACAAGCTTATATAGCTGAGGTGGCCCCCCATTTATTTGGAATTTTAGAAAGCTGAATATCTCCTCTGCAGATGAAATGAGCCCTCAGAGCTTAAAATACCACTTAGATCCTGTCCAAGTTCTAAAAGAGGACTCAGTTACATAAGTGATGGTGCCAATGCCGGCTGCTAACCTGTTGTCTGGGGGAGAGCAGGGGAACTCTTCCCCTACTACCTACTGAGATCCTGAAATCGTTATAGAAAAATACAGTAGTTTCTTGACTAAATCAAAAGGAAATGGGAAAAATTATGAAGGTAACCTTCCAATACCAACATTAGCTCAGCTGAGCTGTAAATCCTGTGTACTGGGCAGAATAGCCAGAAATATGTTGAACTGTACTTCTGAAGAGGAAATAACAGGATCAGAAAACAGCAGGTGAGCACACATTGCCAATGCCACTCTGACATTGCTGTTGGAGCCACTGCATTGCAGCTCCTGAGACCACCAAATTTGTACAGCAAGATGTGCAAAGAGTATCAGTGCAAGAAGCCTGAAGGCATTTGTTTCATAGAGTCTGTCTTGATGTGCCTTGGCTAATGAATTTGCAACCAGATGTTCATTTTAAGATCCGATCCAAAATGCGCTGAAGTCAACAGAAAGTCAGTTGAAAGTTCCAGATTACTGGAAAGAAGCTACTGTAGAGCCAATTTATTTTTTAATAATGATGAAAAAACGAACAAGATGCAGCCATTGGTAATTCAGCTTGGCACTGATCCTAAGAAAAACTGTGAAAAAGCCAAGGTGTAGACACAGGGCCAACAGTTATGTACCACCAAAGTTGTCATAGTTGTCTTGTGAATGGGTCAAGACTACAACAAATAGAAAATAAATACATTTATCTTACTGCTTTCTCGTTGCTGGCCAACCTATCCAGTATTACTTCTCATTTGTCACTGATTAAGAGCATGTACACATAGTTAGCTCAGCTGGCACAACTGTAACATTTTAGGATGTGGTAATTGCATAAAATAAAGGAATCTTGATCAATGCCAGTTACCATACAGCCTAACAGGCCTCATAAACAATACTTGTTTTGTTTTGCTTGCTTTCAGTTTATAAATGCTGATGTTGAAAGAGAACCATATTGAGGTAACAGGCTTCTGCAAGTCTTTCAATTCAGTTCCATGTGACACTGATTAAGAAAGTTAGCTACAAACAATAAGTAGTATAACATTAAAGAGTCAGACTGGGATCCAGTCTCTGAAAAATGAAGCTAAACAAAATCTGTGTTGCAGTGACTAATTAACCCTTGCAACCCCTTCCCGAGGACAGAATTCACTGTAATCTTTAACTCAAGGACTGGTTCGATATCTTTCCAGATATGATAATCTTCCTGCAGAAGCTTCTGGTCGAGATTCTCTTGGCCCCACCATTTGGGAAGTTTTGGGAAGTCAGTTATCCTAATGGTCCTTCTAACTCTGAAGACATGACACCTGGATAATTAATGAACAGTGAGCATGGATCTTACACCTTTATACCTCTTAGTTAAAATTTCCCTTGAGCAAAGTTCAGTTCCTTCTTTTGCATATATTTACATCTATATGATTTGCACTCTGATCTTAAAAATAAGAAATCATGCAATTACTTTGTGTCACAAGGAGGCTGTAAGCTGTTGAACAAAAGATCAAATTTACAGGAAAGAAAACAGCATAAATTCCAGGGGGGCTTAACCTTGGTTTAGTGCAGTTCTCCTTCACATCTACCAGATAAGGAAAAAGATGGAGCTAAACCCAACAAATAGCCATACAAAATGTGGTGAGAACTGCAGTAGAGTGGAGACATCTAGCTGCCTTCTGTCTACAAACAGCATCTGTGAGTCAGGAAATCCTAGCTCTAAAGAGTGTCTTTAGGTAACAACTTATTTAGGAGAAAATGAACAAGCTCTTCCTTGCTGAGGAGGAACATAGAACTAGGATAGAGAGAAGATTATATATGTGCTCTTTGCACTTCCTCTTGCTCTTTCTGGAGCCTTCCTGAAGAAAAGCTTTTTTAATTCCTTAAGTTTAGTCTCTTAGGTGAGATTTTATGTTTTGGTTATGTGGTCTTAAAAAAAGCAGCTTTGAACATGTGAACTATCATGAGAAATAGTGCTGAAAATCCTTCCTTGATCCAGAACTGGAGAGAACTGAACCGTTTTGATGGAGATAATCTCACAGCAAGGTGCAACTGCACACAGCATGTCACACCTGCAGCCCCACAAGGAGACACCAAGCCGCATGGTGTCCTGCTCTTCAGAGGTACCTTTGGGTACCTGGTCCATGAACCAGAGCCTGCTGAATTGCTGCATCCACATGTGCAAGCATAGATTTACAGACACCACCAGCTGAGAGACTGAGGACTAAGATGACTTGGTGTATATGTACTTCAAAACTTCAGGTGTGCCCTCTATTTTGTATGGCCCCCAACTCCTGCAGCTGGTTGTCATGAGCTCTGGGACTGCAGCCATCACCAGCAGAATATCACAGTAAGGCTGTATAGCCACATTCTTTCAGCTTCTCAGCACATCTGACTTCAGCCTGCACCTGCTCTCAGTGCAGATAAACACAGGCACTTGCTAGCTCCAGCAGTAACCAGACTTTCTAAGCTCACAAATTCTGACTCTATAGATAGGGAACTATCAAAAAGTCTAGTTCAAGGCCAGCTGTTCCCTACCATCACCCAATAAACAGAGGTCATACAACTCTGCATATATGCTTCTCCAAGAGAGACAAGAACTAGGAAATTCTAGATGGGGATTATACTAGTTACAACTATCTAATCACAACAGAATAATCCCTGTGAGTACAGAGGGGAGGCCTGTGTTCAGATAATGACATGCATCTAGAATGAAGTAGGAGATTTAGGACATCAGGACAAAGGAAGGATAATAATACTGGCCCAAGCTCAAATGCTAATGCACACCAAATGTTTATGCATCCAAAAAACCGGCTGCTTCAGAAGAGTGTTTTTTGTTTTCCTATGGAAGAGATACCACCAGCAGAAGGAAATGTGCAATGTTATTTTTTGGTAGATGAGCAGGTAGCATGTGTTCCAAGGCCAAAACCCATGGTAGAAGCAACATCGGGTGCACAGTTTGGACTGAGGAAGGCACCACTAGCTCTCAACTGGTTGAGATTGCAGTCCTCTCCCAATGTAAGCATCAAGGTCACAAGTGCATGAACAAGTACTTTTCTCCTCTTTAGGTCTCCCTTGAGAATGACTTTGAGGGTGCCCTTGTGGTATCCCATCAAGCATGGAAGCTTGCACTGCATCATCCACTGCTTTTTCTGTTAAAGGAGGATTTCAGCCTTTAAGGATGTTAATTTAGTTGCAGTTCTTCCCCTTCTCCTTTTCTCTATGTGTCAACCCAAAGAGTAACAGGAGAGCCAAATAAGATCTACCAGCTCAGTCATTCTAAATCAGTACTTGGCCAGGAATTTCTGACCTGTGCCTTCAGTCCCTGAAATTTTCAAGTGTCTCCCCAAGTCTGAGTGGTCTGAAACCACTTAGCTTCCAAGTGTATTCATTGCAGTATAAAGTGAGGCATAACACTTTCAACCAGAGCTAAATTTATCAGAAGCAATCACAAAGTAAGCTAACCATGAAGGTCATTATTCTGGAAAGAAAATGCGAACATAAGGACTAATATTTTCCTGGAAAATTTAAACTGAATATTTCTCCCAATTTTTAGTGCAACAAGAAACCATTATTTACAAGAAAGCTGGAGAGAGAAACACTCTGTGGAGGATTCTCACCCTTCTGTTTACAGGTGCCAATGTACACAACCATGTGGTTTGCCAGTGAGAGAAAGAAATTAATCAATGAATTAAAGTTCAAGCCTTACTTGTAAAAAGGCCTCATATTGCCATGATTCATTTTGGCAGCCCACCAAACCTGAGAGAAACTCAATGGACCAGCATAATCCCTGATCACCGAAGTTAATTGAGGTTGAGTCACACCTGCAACAATCTTACCTATTCATTCATTAACAAGAAAGACAACTGAAAACACTACATGGATCATTTCTGCTATCTTGGGCAAGGTGTGCTAAGAAAAGATATTTCTAACTTAGAAGCACATGCATTCCTTCCATTCTCCCTAGAGGAGAAAACCACAATTTTGTAGAAAATTCACATCTAGTCAGTCAAGTTATCCTAGAGTCTCAAAGTCTGTACACTACCTTGTCACATGCAAGTCCAAAGTCTATTGCACTATGAATGAATCATCACCACCTGACTTCACAGGAGCTTTTCCCTGTACCTGCTGCAGTGCACTGTGACAATTAAGGGCATTTAAGCTTAGTCTAGTGTAAAGTTGTACTATAACAGAGACAACACCCACAGTAGCAACATGGGGATATTGAAATAATGTTCTACCACTGCTTTGACTTTGACTCAGTGCATGTGCCTGCAGGATACTTTACTTATTGCCTTGAAAATGTCATTATCAGTGAAGGATTCCACATAAAAGACTCTTGAAAAATGAAATTAAGGAAGGTTTTCATGTGGTGTATGAAAACAACATTCAACCTCATGCATGAAATTCCTTCAAGTATCTCAAGTTTCCAGAGAACAGGTTAATTGTTTTTATTGCAGTAAGCCCCAAAGATGGATTACAAATGTACTTTTGTCCCAACTGTATGTATTAGGTCCCTATTCTTCCCAAACTGTGGTATTATATTCATTATTCAGCCATGTCAATTAAGAAATTGCTTTATAAACTAGATTCAAGCTAGCTCAAATTTTGGGGAGCCTGTAATCAACAGCATCTTCCAAACCATACTTACCTTTGGATATTTGACTGTCATGGAATACAGCAACCAGGCTGGAACTTCACATCAGCGATATATCTCCTCTGTGTTCTCATCAGTGATGAAGTGTGCTAGTATCTTTGAAATAACTCATTTTAGTGTTTTCCTGAAGTTAGAAACAAAAAATAGGAGCATTTGTCCCTGTTTTTTACAAGCCTAAATTATCCTTCCCAGGTTTTACTCCCTGCTCAACTGTTTCTGGAACAGGACATTTTGGGTGTTTTGTCAAGTCCCTGTAGATATCCAGCCAGGATGTATGTATTGAATTTAAAAAAAACAAACAAACAACCTACAACAAACCTTTACTTTACTTGCTGCAGCCAAGTACTTTGGTTAACTCTTTACCTGAAGTAATAAATTAAAAGCTACCCATTATCTGAGTTGCAATACAACTCATTCTTCTTTCAAAAGCCTGATATTTACACTAGAGGAATTCTTAAATGTGTAAACATTTTCCACTTTTACTAATACTACCTATCTCCTAATTCACTTCAACCACAAATGATTTTAAATAACAGATAGATCTTTAGAATCACTTATATTCGCACTTCTGGAATACCCATCTGATGTCCTAATATATCTACAGTAAGGGAATATGTCCTGAATATAGTTCTAAGAACAATTCATTAAAATGGGAAAATATTTGGAACAGTTCTAGTAAGAATTATTTCCAAAAGCTGTTTCTGTAGGCGTGAGTAAGTGCTATACTCACTACTTGAAAACCACCTTTAAAGTATTTACAACTAACTGGAATTAAGATCTTTCAGAAGAAATGAGGACAGAGCCAGGAAAGCTACCTGCTACCTGTTTGTTTAAATGAAGACTATTTCCTTCCATAGCAGGCTGAGATGGATACCTCATTATGGTGTTAGGAAACACTGTACTTTGCTGAAGCTCTAATTCTCCTAGGATGTAGATGGGAAAAACATTGACTATCACATGCTTCCACAGTTTCATGGAAATATCCATGCATATTAGAAGATCAGTGCAGTAACTGACTAACATCTCTGTAGTGAAAGCCCACACTTCACAAGAATATGCAGCAGAGAAAGAGCAGAAAAGTTCCTATTAGCACTGATTATGAACTAGGATTCTGGGTTTGTGGAAAACAGTCATATGCATTTTTGTCCCATATTACAACAAACAATGGCAATCTCAGATTTTCTCACAAAACAAATGTGAAAACAGTCAGCTGAAAGAGCTAACTAGCACATTCTGTTCCATTTCACTTTAATAACCTTAGTCAGTTGTATTCAATGGGAACAGTGGCTTGAGTGCCTTGAACCCTCTTTTCTTCTACAGCCCATGCCCCAACTGCATCTTTCCTCACAAGCCATGGCAGCCTGTGCCCTCAACAGAACCAGTAAGCCCAATGCAGGAGAAGGGATCTGGAATAAGAAGGGGGCTACCAATTGCAGTAGAAACCAATAAACATAGAAGATTTCAATCAATACTCATGTAGACTGTCTGCACTACTTCTTTACCTACATCCTCAGCCTGTGTATGCTGCTGTCTAACGTTTATTGCCAGATTAACTAACAATGGGGTATTAGAACTAGGTTATCATTATAGCAAAGTAGAGGGAGTGTCAAAAAGTGGAAATATGTCACTTACTATATTCTCAGCTCAAAACCTTATGACTTACCACCATAAAAGGGGGGTGAAGGTGCTAGCAGCAACCAAAACCCTCCATTGTGGAAGGAGACAGGTTTAATCGTCATTTCTGCTTCAGAAATTTTTGAAATGCAGTATGTGAAAACGTGCTGACCCTTGAGAAATAAGTGGGACTGTTAAGAAGAAATAGTTCCAGCTTTTCAGGAAGAGCAGATTCACTGCAGTGACGTAAAAACACCCAGCAGCTTGTCCCAGCCATTTCCCATGAGACACTGCTGAATTAGAAAGAAGCAACAGCTCACATAGCTGCCTGGAAATTTAAATGCCAGGATGTTACTTCTTGAATTTTTTTTCCACAGCTCACCTTTGACACAGTAACAGCACTTGCACAGTCCCTCCATGCCCTCAGAAAGACCCTTTGAAGCCCTTAAAGACTAATTAGACTTCACAGAAGATGTCAGTGTGAAATACATTACTAGTAGTCTTAGGCATATCTTCTTATTGTTGGGAAAAATTGTGTTTTAAAAATATTTCAGTGTTCATTTTTACTTTAATTTTCTGTTGAAAAGGATAAAGACATGCAATTACATTTTGAGTGTTGCATCCATGTGCTCGCCAGGAAAAAAACAGCAGTGTTGTGGTGTGATGCTCTTGTGCACAGAGGTGCAGCGTGTGGTCAGCCTGAGCCAAGGCACACACAAATGAAAAAGAAAATGCTGAAACAGAAGTTTCCTTCTGAATGGAATTACTGATTACAGCCATTTCTAGCAGTTACAGCAGACTGTTTCTGTGATACTATAGCTGCAGGCTTGGTAGTGACAAAATTTCTCCTTTTCAAAGCATAGATGCACATCTTAAGTCCTAAGTGGCTCATTTTAGGCTCATGTGGAGACTGCCAGGGTGAAGTATTAAGTCATTTTAGTTAGGAAAATAGTTCTTCCAATAAACATTTCATGACCCATCTGCTTTCTCTCGTGTTAATTCATCAGGATCTAGTTCCTTCACTGCTTCTCTCTTAGATTTCCGCTCATTTTTTCTGCCAAAATTCTGATAAATCCTAACCAATGCTTTCCATAAGACAGAACACATGAATTAGTGTTTGTTTATAGGAGTGTAGGGGTTATATGCTGGAACAGATTCTTTATACATAATCACTTCAACACGTCTTTCCAGCCCACTTACAGTAAGACTGCAAGTCATGTAAACATCTCTGCAGCAAAAAAAAATAAAAATTGCTGGTTGGTTTGTTGTACCCCTGCCCTGAGAAAATGAAGTGTTTGCATATATTAAAGAGTTAAAATTTATATAAAACACTAATCCATATATATGTCCAGAAACTGAGGGAAACAGTATCATCTCAGTAGGTTCTCCTTAATAGATAAGGAGTCAGATAAGTAACATCAAGCAAGACCAAATCATCTTGTCCTCTTGCCATTTTCCCTGAACAGTATAAGCCCATTGCTACACCAGAGTAGAAACCCATTTCACAGACCAGAGCCCTTCACAGAAAATGGTGTCTCCAGAGAATTTCTGATGACATTGTCCAGTGGGAATAAGTCACGATCAAAAACTGAGACATACTGAGGTTACACACCTTTGAAGAGAAACCCTGTGGCCTGTATGTTTACAGAAGTTAAACACTCAAGCAGATCATCATACACACAGGGAACAGCAGGGAGCAACAACCGATCAAGATCCTGTGATTTATACTCAAAAGGTCTTTGCTTCACCAATCATCATCACTCAAAGCCTGCCCTTTTCAGATCTTTCAATCTGAAAAGGATTCCCTTGAAGACAAATCCAGCCATCCCTGTCACAGGAAGCCTGATACTATGTGCATTGATTTCTAAAGATCCTAAACAAATGAGCAAGAATTCCTCAGTTGAAACCAGACACGATGGGAAGGCCGTCAGAGTCTTGCCGTTGGCTTCAGTGTGGCCAGGACTTTTCTGGGTTGTTATTTCAGAGCACAAGAGCAGTTTGAACCATGAGATGAGTGCAACTTTACGCACAGCAGCACAGCAAATGACTGAGCAACTGAAGTCAGAGGAGCAGTGCATCTTCCAGATCTAGTCTGAGTTGTTCTGCAAGCAGCACTGCAAGTGAAACCTGGTATTCCTGCAGGCACACTGCAAGCACTACTTCTCAACCACCTTTTCTGACAACAGCCCAGGTTTCCCCAGCATCTACCCAGCACATTAGGAGATGAGACTCAGCCCACACTGTTTCTAGTCAACTTCTAGATGACTAGCAAGCTGACTGACCCACTGCCACACAGAGTCCTGGGTTGTCCCTGCTCTTCTACCCAATGGGCAGTAGCAGCAGGTCTTTCCTCAACTCAGTTTCTGGTGTCCCAAATGAGTGGGAGTTTAATAATAATTGAAACCTTCTTTCAAAGTTAGTGTAAATTGAGCAGTGGGGCTAAAAGCTATGGGAGGGAAAGGAATGAGAATGGATAAACAGACAGTGAGCTCACATATGACTTGTTTTCTTAGCAGTTCAGGCTAAGAAAGAACATTTCATATATACATATATAAAGTCTGGGTAACTGGCAAGATTCTCAGTATCAAAAGAAGCTTGGCCCTGCCTCAAGAAAGCAACAGCCTGCTTGAAGCTCACTGGTGTGTTTTTTTCCTCTGGTAATGACTTGAACAGTGTTCTTACTTTTACTAGCCACACTAGGCACTAGTCCATCTTACAGACTGAAGCTCTCAGTTCTCCAAGAAAGTCTGCAAACTCAGTGAGACTACCCACTGAAATCAGAGATTTGCATTCCTTCCTGACATGACCCTGTTGCTGGCAGGGAGAAGAGAGACTAATCTGAATCAGAACAGTCTTCTCAACGAAGACACAATATTGCTCACAATTTAAAAGTGGCCCTTGTTTTGCCCTGCTTCATGTGCAGGCAGTCTAAATGCACCAGGATGGCCATTAATAGGAGCAATTCTACTGTAAGGGGCTTTGCTGGTGCTAGATGCCAAAGAAAAATGTTTTCCAGGCCTTCAACACAGCTGGGAACATTGAGCTTTGAGAAGCCTGGCTTTGATTTACAAAAGGGTGTAAATGTCACAACATTCACTACTGGGGCCTTTGGCCTTTTGACAAATTACTGGCTCATCAAATCTCTTACTTAGCAGTAGGGGGCAAATAAGTGGATCTGGGATTTATTGCTAAATTGGAATTTAAAAATTAATTTGAGAATTCATGCACCATTTCTTTTCTTACTTTTGAGAAGTTACTTTTCCCCCCAATTACTTTAGATTAAATGTATTTCTGAAACAACAAAACCCCAAACATAAGATACAAAATTCAGTTCTTTACAGAATTAGATACTTTTTTTTTTGGAGAGAATAGATGCTATTCATCACATTCAACACAACTTCATGGCTTATTCTGATTGACCTAATCTGCTAGAGCATGTTCTCTCTGCCATAACAAAGATGTGAATGGGGCCAGATCTCCTAAATGAGTACTTACTCATCCCTGATAGTTAACTCTTTTAGATTTCTGTATTCAGAATAACTGAATACCAAACCTGTATAGTTTGTTAACCACTATCACATAAGCAAGAAATCAGAGTACACCATCTGTTCTGAAAATTTATCCTCCTCACCACCCAAATTAAATGAAGGTTCAGAGTTGCAACTATCAAATTTTTCCCCTTTGGTGCAAAACTTGTGATTCAAGTTGCGCTCCTTGCTCTGTCACTGATGGCACATATGATCTTCATGTAACTTTCATATCCAGTTCCCATGTTTGTAGAAGCTGATGTCATTTATTTTTATTAAGGACTTTGCTCAACAGTGCTCAGATAAAAGGCTATCAAAATTACTCTTCTTAGCTTATTATCCAGCTTTAGACTTGCCACTAAATGCAAAATAGCCCTCAGAAGTCTGTCATTTTCTATTTACATGTCATAGATGATACACTGAAGTATATACTGTAACAGAACAAATTTTTACATAGTCCTCATTACAGAAATTGCATACTCAGTAGTTACATAAAACATACTAGCTTAGCTTCCCCTTCTCTGGGTGAATACAAAATTTCCAAGTTGCTGCAGTATTTTACATAAAGGGCACCCGAAGTGCAGGATCTGCTCTATTGTGTTACAATTGCAGTGTTATCCAGCTCAGTTTTCATTCTGTATTCTGCCATCAATGAATCTGCCTCAGGAAGAAAGCACCTGCTGTTCCTACACTAAATTTTAGTATTTGCAAACAGGGACTGAAAACAGGCTCTGATGCTTAAGTCCTTACAAGCACTCAGGCACCAGGGTGAAAAGCAGTGTCTGGATCTGGAATATTAAGTCTAGAAGAGCTTTTATGCTTATGCAAGGAAAAAATATGAAGCAAACAAAATACTAGAATATTATTGATCTAAAGCCCCATTTTTCTTTTACTCCTCTAGAAGAATAATAGAGAAATCTGACTGCTTTCTCTTCAGAATAAGTATTACACCAAGTCAATGGCAGCCATCTGGAATGTAAAATGAAGAGTCACACGTACAAGTAAAGAACTTAAAGTTATTGCTCCCCTGCGTCAGGCCAATCAACTGCTGAAGGGATGCAAGAAAAACTTCAATAAATAGTTATGAAATAACTTTCTAATTGGATTATTACTGTCTGTCACTAGTTAGCTTTTAGCTCATGTCCCATCCAGTTCACTCCTGCTGCTTTGTAAAACCCAATAGGAGAGAAAAAAAGGTATATTTTAGGTTTCTTTTAAAGTCAAAGAAGGAATTAAAGATTAGCCTATGGCACAAGAAAAGAACCTGTTAAATTGCACTTCAAGCTGTAAAATTAGTGTATTTAGCTATATGGTTCTGTTATTCAGTTCCTGTGGGTAACTGAGGTGATGGTCACCAGATGAACACAAAGTGAATTCCACTGGGATGCCACAGAGCAATTGACCCAATTTCACTGTCAATGCAAGCCAGAACTGACTGTTAAAAAAGTGAAGGGCAAACACATAGGAAAATGTCCAAACCATATTGTGTTTTTTTAAGCTATCTTCTCAGATAAGGAAGCTCACAATTCTTCTGATACTTGTGAACGACCCACAGAAGTGACTTTGTAGCTCTGACAAGGCAGATTTGGTTTCATACCATTTTACAGAGTCTCCCCCTTCATATTTATGGTCTCCTTTTAAATCACTGGCACTTTCTTGCCTTTAAAGAGATAGCTGCTCTCACTCTCCTTCCCAAAAGCCCAGCCAGAGCTGATATTGAGACACACACATTACTGCAGTACTGAATTTACAAGCCAGCACTCAAATGGAACAAGTGGGTATTACAGACCATCTTGAATTAGTTTTCACAGATGTAAATGCAGGAGCTAGTTCCTGTGTCTAATTATGGCTAGACACAACTTTGTTGGTCTTCCTTCAAGAAGATCAGCAATTACAAAGCCATTTAGGAATAGGTAGGGTTGTTTTTGTGGGGTTTTTTTTATAATTAAAAAATACATAAGAGGTACAAACATGCTGAATTCAGTCTACCTACCCACTGAAGGGATTACACTTGTACTGTCATTAACAGTTTTATCATTAATCACTATACTGTGGGAAAGCAGTGAAGGATAACCCCATCCTTAATCCTTCAGTATGATCAAATTCTGCCTGAAAACAAAACCTGATTGCAATTCTGCCTGGAAACCTCAGTTCTGAGTCAGGCACCCATCAGATATGTGTCCTTCAACTACAGTGCAAATGGCTGGTAACAACTTACTGAGGAAGTTTAATCCACAAAATCTATACTCTATTGTTAATAATCTAATGAAGAATATACAGCTCCTATTGCTGTGGCATATAACCCACCGAAAACCAGCTGAAAATCAATACAGGCCAGAACTGCAGCCAGCCAGCTCAGACTGAAGAGTAGTTTAGTCTAAGAGCAGCTTCCTTGCTCTTTAAGGCTATGGAGTCATTGTTATTATGACATAGTTGTAGTTATTTCATCACTGCTGCACACAGCCCAAACATCATGCTGAAGTGTGTTTGTTCTAATCAAGTGATTGACAGATGACTACCATTAGAAGATGGCATTACAACCATGACTGCTGGGATAGTGAGCAGGAGTTGCAAAGATCAGCGCTATATGGGTTGCATTTACCCCCAGCCAAAAACAAAAGGGAAAGAAGAGCTTTTCTCTCACTGCTATCAAAACCTTCAGCTGCCTCCATTTACCAAAACCATAGCCCATGATTTCTTGGCCAAAACCTGAAACACTTTCCTACCGTTATCAAAACCTGTAGGACCTTTCCAGCATACATTTGCAGCACAAAAACCTTGCATATGGAAATCAGACTGTTAAAGAGTAATGTAGCTCTTTTGAATAGAAACACAGAAGCAAACACCTCTTGCACATAAGAGGAAGGAGTTGTACAATTGATGTTTTGGGTGTTGTACACAATGTAGGGTTTGCCTGTAAGGATTCCTAGGGTAACAAATATTTTCATTAGCAGCTGTTGAGAACAATTCAACAAAACATCCCTGCAAACTTTTCAACCCAATATCTCACTAGAGACATGAGCACTCAAGCACATCCAGGTGTTGTTCTGCAAGGGTACTCTGAAGCAGCATCTGTATACTTTGCCTCTATCCTAATTTCCTAGGCATCAGCTGTTGGTTACAGTAAGAAACACAATAGATCTAGGTCTGCCTCAGAGTGTCTCTCTCATACACCCCTGAAAGTTGTGTCTACTCGCACACTGTTAATTTAATTCAGGAAATCAACAGACAAGCTAGTCTCCGAAGAATGAGCCAGAAAGTGAGCATGCAGAGTAGTGAGTTACCAACCTCCACATTGTGAATGCCATGATATATACCTAGATGCTTTGTGGAACTAACAACCTTGTATGGCCCAGAGTGTAGGCACTTCCAAAGCAGTCAGTGCTCTTCATCTCAGTTAGTCTTGGTCTTGTTGAAACAGAGTAATTGAATCTGACTTTAGCGTGATAGACTTATGGTTAAAACATTCGACTGGGTGTTTCCAGGGCTGAATACACATCTTAATCTGCACAGAAATAACCCTGGAAATTACTGCTGACACTAGGCTACGGAGTTATGTTGCTTTTCTTTGGCCATCATTTCACATCATTAGTTCCTTGCAGCAAAACCAGTCCAGAGTCAAGGTTCAGCCTGGACAGTTTCCCAGTTTGTGAATTAGGGATGCTGCTGGAAAGTGGGAGATCAGTTGCAGAAATAGCTGAATGCAGAGCTACCACTTCCTAGAGAGGAGCTGCAAGTAGCTGCCAAGCCACTATGCAAGAGGTGAACATTGCCTCCTTCTCTGCATTTTTGAATGACAGTACCATAGGTAGCTGGGGTTATTTTGTGCTCACGTGTTCTTTGAGCATATCCAGCTAAGCCAACCCCTCAAGAGCTTTCAGTCACAAACATCATCTCAACTGTGCATCATAAAGGTACCCAGGTTACCACATGGGACTCAGTTCTCTATGCTTGGCTACTTGGAGGTTTGCTTGTGCATCCAACTTTATGTGCACAAACCTCCACACCAAACAGAAAGGAAGTTCATTAGTTTTACATCTCTTGCTAGACAACAATTGCATGTGGACTGTCTAGCATGCTGTCCTTGAGGTAGGCAAAAAAGAAAATAGCACTGGAATCCTGCTCTTGGTGTTGAAAAAAGCATTCAGGTTCTCAATCCAAGAATCTTGAAATAATGGGGCTTTTCCATTTCCTGTAAACTCACTCCATAGAATCTATCACTGGAGAGGGAGACTGAATTTCCCAGATTTGCAGGATCTGGAGATTCTGAACATAAATGGGTACTGAAATTGTAAGCTAGAATGCACAAAATATAGTGTTACTTCCAGGTTTTTTTAATACTGGAAACTCCATGTTACAGCTACAGCAAGAACTTCCTTAGCTGAGAATCCAGCAGCAGGGAGAGGCTCAAATATATTCTGCTGATATACTTATAACTAAAAGTATATCAGCAGAACACTATTTCATCAGTAAAAACTCCTGCTTACTTATGGAACTTCTACCAGATTTCCTTTGGTGATGCAGTTATAGTCCCTGAAGCATATTCCAGCATTTTTGTCATCTGATCAGCCCTGCATAATTTACTTGATAGCAGATGTGTGCACTTTCTTCATATTTTCCCCCAGTGGATTAATACTTTTTTTGAAAGCTTTCCAGGAATTGTGAAAAATCTCTTGCTTCTTCCTTTTCTTACACTCCTCCCACACTAACACCAGCTTATGCTGTTGTCTAATGGAAACCATCCAAAATACACCTTTAAAAGAAGCAATTCTGCAACTTTATTAAAACACTAGAAAAAAAGAAGGCTACTTGCTTCTGCTATGGGAGATATGAGCTTAGTTTATGCTCTGCCACAAGCCTCCAGTTTAATCTCAGCTGGACTCACCTAGCCTGTCAAATCTTCTGGAAAGGTATCAGGAGAACAAGATACCCAAAAGATGTATTAGGTGAAATCAAGTCCTATCACAAGCATTTTTCTCCTATAACTTAGCAGATTTATGAAAATCAATTTCCAAGCATTTTTGTAAGAGCTACTAGAGGATTGCAATAAGAGACTTTTTTGAACAAAGCAGATTCAGACTTAAAATAGCAGCTGACATTATGTAGATATATATTTTAGTGATACTTATGCTGGGAAAAATCAGAGAACAGCAACAGTGGAAATGGGTACATCACTTGTAGAGTTATGTTCAGTAAGAGTCTCAGAGGTTACACAGCTGGTGACCCAGATAAAGCAAAAAGAATAGCACAAAGAGTGCATCTTGCATGGAAAAGTCACCAGGCTGTAGTATGGACAGTTGCTGAAACTGTTGTACATGATGAGTTCTCCAAATCAAACAGCTTAACTAACCAGAGAGGAAGGAAAAAAATGGAAAACTTTTTAATTTGTGACCTAAATTTCGTACACTTTTTAAACCACTTTCCCCTTGAATAGAGTATTTGAAAGCAATATCCTGGCATGAGTTTAATCAAATTTAAGTAACACAGGCTAATCTTCTGAGGCCTGTTATGCCTGTGAAAAGTCATTTCTTTCCATAAGTCCCGCTTCCCTCCTGGAAGTCTGTTAGTCATGAAATAAGCAAGCAGCAGTGTCTGAGGCAGTAAATACAGCAGTCACCCCCCATCCACCCTCCCCCATCCAACCTCTGCTTGCTGCTTCCCCAAAGAATACATCAAATTCCACTAATGAAACAGCTCTTTTTCCCTCCAAGATAGACTAATGAACAGCCAGTGTTAACCATCATGAAAGACAGACATTACAAGGTTTTAGGAGTAATTTTCAAATGCTGGAACCAGAAGTTGAGCATATAATATGATTTGAGGAATACAATTTGAAGCAAAGTTCTCCCTTTTATTTTCAAGAAAGGTTTTCCTTCACACATTGATCTACATGCTGATAAACATCCAGATTTCTGGTTGTTAGCTGAAACTTCTGGAAAGTCCCTAAAAAACCTTTTGTGCTTCCTTTGCCTTCTAACTTTTTTGCCTTCTTACCCACAGAGCACAATCTGTTTTCTTTCTTTATGCTCTTTTCTGTCTTAAAAGACTCAGTATCACAAGAACTTGTATTTAGTTTCTTTGCTTTCCCTTCCAGGAAGGAAGGCTGGGTCCCATTAAGCCTCTGCAATGCCTGAACAATCAGGCATCCCATTGGGCACTCACTGCATTCACATTAAATCTCTCCATGTTCCAAGGCTCAGTAAGACACTGCAGCCAACTGCCAAAACCACTGGTTTGCAGTTTTAAAGTTTAAAAAGCAACTTGTATCC
This sequence comes from Chaetura pelagica, assembly GCF_000747805.2. NCBI lineage: Eukaryota > Metazoa > Chordata > Aves > Apodiformes > Apodidae > Chaetura > Chaetura pelagica. The sequence continues at coordinate 805,772 of NW_009952907.1, read as the reverse complement.
TAGGTCTAAGATTGCATCCCAGTACTATCAAATTCTCCCCTTTAATTTTAACAAGATTACCAAAGCATGTACCTCAAAATTAAAAGGAGCTTAATTAAGTGGCATGGAGACATATCTATGCACTACTAAAGACAACTGTCACTTACCATATGTTACCTTAGAAGACTCTTCATGCTCCACATTAATCCAAGTGTAAAAAAAATAGTCAAGTCTGGCATGGGTCTGAGGACAATTTAAAACAAAATCAAACCTTCTGCAACTTGGACCTATTGGAGCTCCAGGCTCAGAGTCATTTTTAGCATAGAGAGCTCCACACTGCTTTCCACAAGGGGTCCTCACACAGAAGATATTACAAAAAAATCAGTCACCTGAGGAACAGGGAAGGTTGTTTCCAGTTCCTTCTCTCAAGCTGCTATCAGTATAATGGAATTTTCTGCACATAGTTCTCCCTCTTCTGACATTTTCCTTTATTCTTTCAGCTCCGATTTCTAGGCTGTCTATCCTCCTATTTTCCCCCCAGGCAAGATACTATTAGAGCATCTCCTTTCCTCTCTCATTCCCTTACATCCTGCTGACAACATTGCAGGAAGAATTATAGCCAATTCATTTGCCTGCCTGCCAATCAGAGGTACACTTTGTCAGAGTCAAGTGAGTAAATACCAATAAACAATATGACAGCTATCCAGCCCATCTGACCCTCTGACAGTTTGTGCTTCCAGTTTATTAAAATGGGGTATTAACAAAAATGTTTCACAAGACACAGCACTGTAGTACTTGGAATCACAGAGCTGATTTTTACAGCCAGAAAAACAGATTCTTTAACATGCTTCTTTATGCCAGACACTGTTAGATCACAAAGGTCTGAAGGCATTCGTTCTAATATTGCAGTAATAATCACACTGGTGAGCAGATGTTGTCCTAATTCTTTTTTTTAATATATTTTATTATGAATACTAGGGACAGGAAACAGTTGATTCTGTTTGCATAACATTACAATGTCCCAGGTCTAGATTTGAGTAGCCAGGTCCTTTTGTAAAACACAAAAGTTTAGTACATACTTTATGTCAACACATCCCTTAGTAAAAAAGGAACAAGATTCTCTTCCAGAGTTAGCAATTGAAGGCCCTGACTCCATATTGTGCACGGTGCCAGGGAAATGTTGCTTGCCCAGAAACACTTATTTAAGGAAGACTCAACATGGGCACGAAGAGCAACTGCATGCTTCTCAGTGAGGTGCTGGAGTATAAACAGACTACAACTTGGAATGCACAAGCAATTCAACATATGGTCTCATTAAAAGATGTCTCTCATGACATAGATATATTTAATATAAGGCAACAATTTGACATAATTCATGCTCAAGCAAGTTAGAACTATTCAGCATGCTCATCTTAAATATGTAATACAAACTGATCATTTTAGAAACCCCACTTGGATGCTGTGATTTTCTTTTGCAGGCAAATCACCTTATGCTGCATCCCTTTCTTTTTCATTGAAAAAAAGATTTTGACAATTATTTCCAGCTTCAACACATTTGAACATCCACGTGGAACATACAGACAGAGCTGTGGTTGGACTTTCTCCAGGAATTCAGCTAAGTTCTGCAACTGAGCATGAAGTGAGAGATACATCAGTACCCCAAAGCACAAACACTCATACTCAAAGAAGGGCTGTGTAACAGAAGAGTCTCTTTGCAGCAGTTAAACTGGGCAAGTTTTAATATGTGCTGGCACAATAAAAAGTGCAGAGCCTAATGTAAACAAGGTGTAGCACTAAAGGATGCTTTGTGGGTTTGCAATAAGTGATAGACCACTCTTTTCAGCCAAAATTAAACTACCATAAGTAACCAAGGATACTTTGCTACTCATTGGCCATAGATTTAGATGAAGTTTTATCCTACCCTCATTCTTCTGGGAAGCACATGCACCTTCTCCCATTAATACTTCTATTCAAGTAGAATGCTTATTCTGACTTGCTACCAAAAGATCAAAGCTTACCTACAGAAATCTTGCTCCTGTCCCTTCAGCTCTCTCCTTTAAAGACCCTTTCCTAAAAAGCTTCTTGTGTGCTATGGGACACAGAAAGCCACACAGTATTTCTATGCCAGTTACTCTTCAGCAATTGAACAAAGAGCTTTCTCCCTTACATACATATTGCTGTAGCTGTACCTTCAAACAGCTGCTGTGGAGCACCACGTCCTGTAGCCACACACTCCCAGAAAGCAGAGCTCATCATTGCCCAAAAGGTAAGGAAGTGAAGCATTGCTTTATGTCCCAGCCTCACCATCCACTCAAATGAAACCCTAGTGTAAGTAGTAATTCCCTAACAAGACACACATAATCAATATTTCCCCACAATTAATAGAGGGAAAACATGTGGTTAACAGACTTCCTTAATAAAATGGACAGAGAGCTATATTCAATGCTACTAAATGGATTTAACTTACACTTGTGAAAAAAAGTTCCAAACCAAGATTCTCTCCCTGGAATAGGGATACATGTTGCCAAACTTCCATTCCCTTTGTACACATTAAAGATTAAAACAAGTCATACACTAGGTAAACCATGACTGCCTCACTGTGGACTAAAGCAATACTTGCTTCCAGTATATTGCTATTGCTACAAAAATATTAGCTTTTTCTTCATCCCTCAGAAAAATTGACATTTTGTTCAGATGAACAACCCAAGGTATTTCTGAACATACTGTCACAATATTTGTATTAGCTGACAAAGAGCCTGCAATAGGTGAAGCTGAATAATCAGTTATCTTGGCTGAAATCCCAACCATGCATCTTCAGCATATCTTGAAGGTTGGATTTCTGCTCTATGTAGACCTATTCTCAGATTTTTTCAGATCTCTCAATAGCTTTGAAAAATGCTCTGTTTTAACACTGATTGAATACTGGGTATCACATAATTATTTCATTTCAGATACATTTAAAACCTACCTAGCAACTTCATTGCTATACCTGAGTTCAAATTTCTTTCTTCTGAATTGTCATGTGAACTTACTTCCTTGGAAGCACAGGCTGACTGAGCTCTAGCATTAAGCTTTCTGGAGAATCTGCTTAAGCAGATTTGCATCCGATCAGATGGACAGCAACAAGACAGATTTACTTCTCACAAGAGAATGACATTTTAGCTCTCAGAGCATGACCCTTGGCACATCCTGGGACCTATTACTTACCACATGTAGGTCCTTTAAACCTGGTTCAATTTTTAAAAAATTAAACTGAAGTTGTTTTTCCCCAGACACTTCTCCAGATCTTTCACTGCAGCCTCAGTAGTATCCCAGACTGCAAACAGTAAAATCAATGCTTCTGCAAAGGACTTCTTATATAGAGAATACTGGCATGTTGTGACATACTGAACACTGTATTTTATGTTGAACCTCAGTATTGTAGGTGGGTGCTATTTAGTTACTTCACACAAGATTCCAAAATAATAATGTACAGATGAATATGAATTATGTAGGCTATGGTATAGTTAAACACATCCTTGGCAATTCATGGGTATGGCTTCTGCATGGAGACAATCTGTTTACTGGTTGCAACACCTGGCTAGATTAGGAGATACAGCAACTGGCTGTCATCTTAATGTATCTGGTTACAGACAGATCACCTCTGCTGATTTACAGGACATGTTGCTCAATTAAAAAAGTTATTTCATCAACTTTTATATCTATATTAATACAATCAGAGATGTCTTATTATTTCTGCTGTTCCCACATATCTTCTAGCACTTACTTCAGACATAGGCCCCACTGCATTAAACAGACAGGATTTCTGCTCTTTCTGCAGTTCTAACTGCATCAGTGGCCCTCAGGAGGATGTCAGAAGATGACAAAAGGGTCTGAGTAAAAACAGACAGTGTATTTATTGACTTAGAGGTTGTTTAAAAACTTGATTCATAGGCAGAAATTAATTTTGCTTCTTTCATAAAAACTTGGTAGTTGACACCTCTGTAGAACTGCCAAGTGTTTTCATTCTACTAAAGAGCTCTTTCTGCATGAGAGGGCATGCTCTAGTGGCTGAGAATGTAGGGCATTTTTTCTGTGGGTGTTATTTGATGGTGTTCGTGTTTGTCTGGGGTTTTTTGGGTGGGTGGGGATTTCTTCTGGTTTTGTTTGGGTTTTTTATGATGGTTGGACTCTGATCTCAGAGGTCGTTTCCAACCATTCTGTGATTCATGCTGGGAACTTTGTGTGTGAAGGTACATTTTTGTTCAGTTTTGGAATGCACAATTTCCCTGTGGAAGGGAGAATTCAAAGCAAGCAAAGCTGATGCAGAAACTATCCATTAATTATTTTCTTTTGAGTATTTTGGTTCAAAATTTAACAATTAGATCCATATCAGGAGCCTTGGAACAGGGCTTGGCTGTGCTGCAAGTCAGGAGCACTGGCACTTCCAGCACAGGAAAACCCTCCCAGGTGAAGGGGCTGTATAACTTTCAAATGCTCCTTAAGAGGTCTTGTCTCACCAAGAAGAAAAAAAGTATATAAACAATGAAAAAGCAATATACATCCATCCAACAGTTTTTCAACCATATAAAAAGACACTAGAGGGCCTAGGAACAGTAACAGGAAGGAGCTCCAGAGTGATGCAGAAAGGAGAGCAGCACTGGGAACATTCCACAAGTGCTTAAGCTGAAGCTATTTATTTAGATGCAATTTCTCTCCCTAAGGCTCTTTTCCAGTGTCTATTTTTAATGTTACAGAAAGACTTACGGGAATTGGCATTGCCCTTGCATGGGACAAGTCTGAGTTTTAATGGTTCCAGTGTGAAGTGGTGGGATAAATAAACTCAAGGGCTGCAGTAGCCCTCAAAATCCACAAGCAAGCTGATGATCAGCATTCTCCTCAAGCTGTATAAGACAATTATGGCTTTATTTTGAAAGATTGTCAAGGTGAAATCTATGTGGAGAAGAAAGGAGTAGTTAACCTCAGGATCTACATATCTCCTTGATTTCATGGGGATAGAAAGAGGAATTGCATGTGGGGATAGAAAAAGGAATTTCACACAACACAGGTAACTTGTTCCCTGCACAAAAGAACTAAGCCCAGTTTCAGACAGATTCCCAAACCCACACATCTACACTCTCTCTGTGTACCTGCTCAGCATAATACTGATCACTAGATCGACAGGCAGCCAGCAGAGCCCCACCAGCGCTGTTCCCTTAGCAAATGAGAACGAATATTTGGGAAAGGTTGCATCAGATGGCTGGATCCTCAAAGCTTGATGGGGAGAAGAAAGGAGTGTGATTAAGAGCCATTTTTTGTTCTTTGATCTCACTGCTAAACATGTGTTTCTTGCACTAACCCTTGCTCATTTTCAAAATTCACCTTTTTTCTAATTTGTATACCCTCTGTCATATGAGGAACAATTTCATAAATGCACTGTTATTAGAAAGCCATTTAAAGTTTCTGAAAGCCAAGGTTCTCCACTCCTGAACAAACATATGTTTTTCCTGCATATGCAAAGCATCTGTGGCTGAAACAGCTCCTGGAGGAAGCTCAGGGGAGGAAACAAACACTGAGTCAAAGCTGCAGGAGAGGCTATTCTTCACAGAAGGTTACAAAAATCTTTTCCTGCCCTTAAAACAAAGAGAAAACACTCAGGAGAAGAACAATACATGTTCACTCACCATGAATGTAAGTAAATCTCACTCCAGAGACATTTTGCCCTGATATGCCTTGCTCCTCCCTCAGCCCTGAAAGCAGTCTGTCCTGGGAATTACAACAGAAGGATTGCTGAATAAATTGGCTTAGTTTCAAAATTGTAGCCTGTTTTTCAAGAGAAAAGAGGTTTAGTTGACCATTTCCATGAACAACTCTTTTGCCTGGAATAGAGGCCAAGGGCTCCCTATCCAGGGATCAGCACATGGATCCATACAGAGTAGTGTTGAGAAGATATGAGGCAAAGCAGGGATAAGAAAAAGCCATAATAACCATTACATGTAGAAGATGGGGGTTTGTATGAATTTAATTAAATAAACATATGTCTAACAGCTTGTGGAGTAGAACAACCAGTTACAAAGTTGACTACAGATACTTAATTTTGCTTTTCTCCCCACAGAGACTAGAAACAGCAGTTTCTTGGGTAGGTTACTGCTGATGGAACCAACTCAATGTGAGGTCAGCTGTTGCAAGCAGGTTATATCAGAATGAAGCAGTACCCACACCACATGCCATGGGTGCTCTGAAGTAGCATCATTTATTTGGTTTGGCAAGGAGATTATGCTAAGCTTCCACTTTAGGAGGGAAGAGACACTTTGCACAGTCCAATCCAGGGGCATGGTGGGGTGGATGTGAGACTGGGCCAGTGGCACAGGACTACAGATCATCCACTCAGCCCAGAGGAGCACCAAGTACCCCTAAGAAGTGGTGTGAAACCAGCATAACCTGCTGCTGGCATCCATCTGACTGCCTAGACAGATGCCAGCAGTTTCTCTCTCAAAGCCCTTTCCTCTTACCAGGAGGTCAATATGACAGTGGGCTGTCAGGAACTTGGTCCCAAGTCTGAATCCTCCATAGGTCTCACACAGCACCAGTCCACCTTCCAACCTCTTTCCATTTACAACACAGCCCTAAGGGTTGAGGTTCTGCCCCAAGAAGCTTTGAGAACTCACAACAGCCTGATGTCCAGAAAGCTGGAGAAGCACCCGTGAACACGACTGCAGTGAAAGCATGAATTAGAAAACTGGGTTGGGTATGACCACCATCTGGTTTAGTTTTAAAGAAAATGTCACAGAAGGAAGGAACCATATTGATACATATTTTGTGTGCATTTGTTACCCGACCAAGTAACAAGTTAGAAAGCTTCGCTTTCTCCTCTCCTACGGCTATTTTGCAGTCCAGGCAGGCCAAGAGCTACAAAAAAAAATAGGACACATCTCAAGTGCACTTGATTTAAAGTAAATAATCTAAAGCAGAAAAGTTTGTTTATTAACAGACCTTAAGATCCAGAAATACGAGCTATTAGCCAGGGCAAGAGTTGCCAGGCTGTGCTGTGTTTATGAAATCCTACCCAACAAAATGCTGTCATCTGTCCTTGGCTCAGCTTCTCTTCGAAACTCCAGTCAAGACAGATTTCAATTGTCAAGAAAATCAAACAGATGCCATTAAAGCAAAGCTAGGAAGGACAAGTCTTTCAGCAAAGCAATCCTGGAAATGCTGCTTTGGAGGCAGAGCAGCTGTACAAGTGACCAAGGGACAGATTTATTGGAGCTTATCACACGTAAGGCAGCAAAGGCAAAAAACCACTGACCATGACTCAGGCAAATCTGAAGTTACTGCTCTCACAGCTTTCATATATACTTTGAAGCTAAGTTTAGGTTTTTCACTTCTTGTTAAAATATATATTTAAAAAATCATCTCTGTAAGAATCAGTAGTATGTCAGTTGCTTAAATGCAACATGTTAGAAACAGAAAAAAGTAGCAAATGACAGCCAAAATGTGAAAGGCAGCCCTTAAAAACTTTAATTCTGCTTTGCCAAATACAAGTGTAATGATTGACCCTGTGAATAAATTCTGCCGCAGAAGAAATCAATTTGAGGTTGGTTTACACAGAGTTACATGTCAGAGAAGACAAACCCGGTGGGCTTTAATAACTAGTACATAAAACATGCTTGCCCAGCACTCCTATCAGTTGCGTGCTGTGCCAAGCCACGCATACCACTGCTACTTTACATGCTCCTAGGAAGTCTGTCCACAAGAGGGAGATAGAAACCCAGCAATAGTAAAGTCTTCCTCTGTTAAGAGTTGAACACTTCCACGCTGGTACGGCCCCAGGCTCAGGGAGGTGTTCCTGCCCCGCTACACTGCAGGATCCTACGCGGGAGGAAGAAGACCAAACGGGAGATAAGGGAGGAAAGAAGTACATCAGAAGAGTCAAGAAGTATGCTGTGGACTTACTTCAAGCTTCTGAAGCTGGGAAAAAAGTGAGCACAGATTTTAAAAAAAAAACACCAAAACAAACAGCTTAAAACATCTGGTTATTTGTTGGATGTTCTTTGTTTATTTGGTCTTGCAAAAGCATTTTTTATGATGTTGAAGGAAGGCAAAACGGATGTATTTGTGCTACAGCTGGTGAAATTCATCTTCTGCAGCAACCCCAGCAACTGGCCATGATGCTCTGTAGCAGAGGTCTGAGCAAAGAAACAGTCTGTGCTCCATTGGTGAGAACAGGGACACTTATCAGCATTGCTTGCTGTCTGACAGGAGGTACCTTGTCACAACCAACCTGCTTGTTATTGTCCTAGAAATAAGTGACATTTTGGTGACCACTTGAGGACCTGGACATACCCTGGCAGCCAGCAAAACTCCCATGCCTCAGGAGGCAAAGCAAATGCTGATTTGAGTTTTCACACACTAGCACAGCATTCCCCAGCAGCAGGGGCAAGGTGGCTGTTGTGCCCAGCTCTGCCGTTGCACCCACAGCTATGAGTACAAGTCAGGTTAGCCCTCAGAAGTACCTGCTGACACATCCCAGCCCCGAGACACAGCCAGAATCTGCTGGGCCAGGGTCAGATTGCGCTACCAAAGCAGAAGCCTTAGGCTGAGCCTTGCCTCAGCTCAGCTCACCACACACACTATCGTGCACAGGGAGACCCTGCCACCATAGGACAAGCACACGCTGCACCATTAGAAAAGAAAAAATATTTGAATACCAGCCACATGGCTTTTCACTTTGAAAATGTTTGACTTCTGGATAGTGCCAGCACATAAAATGTGTCATGTCCACCTCCCAAGTGGAAAGGGATAGGGCTACACGCAGCCCAGATAGTGACACAGGCTACATGTATCAGGAAAGTCTCACACACCTACATTGACATAATCAGTGCCCACAGTCAGGAAAATGGGATTTCAGACTGGGAATCCTCATTTAGGGCTAGCTAGCCTCCAGGTATGTTATCTCAGGATAAGCTTTTCAACAGTTTTTTTGTAGTACCATTTCCACAAAAATGTCTTAAATTTTCCAACTCTAAGTGCTTGCTCACTGCCAGCAGGGGCACCCTGAACCCTACAGAAGTTTGTCATGAGGAGAAAAAAGTACCAAGTGTTTCCACAAACATTTCAGGGTGATGCACACTGCAGAATTATGTCCCTGCACAAGGTCTGCTCTCCAAATCGTGATTTCAGTTCAGACCATTTCCCTGTAGCAATGCACCAGAAAGCAGCATGGATGCTGTTGCAGGCTGAGAGAGTGGGGTCAGCTTGGTGGCACATACCTGTATGCTTACAGGAACCATGTCATCAGGAGCAGCACACCATAACTCATCCCAAAGGGACAGAGAAAGAGCTAAAGCAGAGAATAAAGTGTCCATCATAGTATTTTAATTTCTAAAAAAAAAAAAAAAAAAAAGCTGTGTGCACTTTTTTCCCTGCACTCCAATAAATTCAAGATTCAGAACAAAAATTAACATTTCAGTAATAAATTTCAATCCTTTTGTGAACTGAGACCACCACAACCACATGAGTCAGAGTCGAAATAAAACAGGGGAGGAGTAACAGCTATTTGGTATCAAGTCTGTCAAAGCAAATAACACTGAACTGGCAGCCTTTCTGCATGGACTTCTTGCATCTCAGTCATGCTTTATTAGTGCTAATTCATACAACAAGTACAAGAAAGGTGCACCCCACAATTTCACTACCTGCTGAAACCAACTTCTCGAACTCTCGAAAAACTACACATGAAGTTTGCAGTATTTTGTTACCCATTAGCAGAAATCCAACCAAAAAGAAAGGCATGTCTTAATTAGCAGACTGAGGAAATGCTTTTACCTATTCACTAGAAGAAAAAAAAAAAAAAGAGGCAAGTCAAAATTAAAAGTTTTGTTTGTTATCACTAGTCAGTTTAAAAACACAAATTTAGTCTTCTGACAGGCAATTTTTCAAGGCCTGTTTAATTGCTACCATTTCTAGCAGTCGGCTTATTGGCAGAATTCCCTGTCATTCCCCAACAATGCCTCCATGGTTTTCAGAAGAAACTTCTTTCAAGATGAGCACCATTCCTCACCTACATAGTAAAATGTACTTGTAAGTTAAAAAAAATTATTTAACTAGAGGAGAGTCTGCTGCACATCCAGCTGCCAAAGTTCATCTCTTTTACTTATCCTAAAATGGAAGGTGTCACCAGCCTTATATTCATGTCCAGCTGCTGGGTATTTCTAGTGAGCTAAAAAATAACCCTAGCTTTGGGTAGTCACACTTATTCTCATTAATTTTATGGTATCATATGCATAAGAAAAACCCCAGCAGCACTCTGAATTCTCTGTATGCACTGTAGAAGAGATCACTACAAATAATCCACCCAGAGATAAGAAAAATACTATAAATAAAACACTTCAAAAATTACAGTACTAATTTTCTCAAGTTTCCTGACTGAGTGCTTCCCTTCCAACTACATGTCCTATTCTAAGCCTGGATTTCCCCTTTTCTCTGCACAGATCTCTAAGCTCCAGCCCTGCAAGCATCATGGCAAAAGCTGGACCTGTTCTCTGGCTGCCAAGGGCATAAGAAAAGCATGCATCCAACCATTACTATTTTTTTATTGGGGGGTGGCAGGGGGTTGTTGTTTTTTGAGAGTTTACACATGCTCTAAACCAAAGAAATTGGAAGAAACCAAAAGTTTCCATTCCTCCCAGTGGTAAGATTGCATTTCATTTTGTAGAGATATAAAGTAACTACAGGAAATGCAAAATCCTATTGCTGGGGCGAGTGGAAATTTTTGTCTTTTCCTTCCCACCCACCATAGTCAACATATCTCTGGGTAAAGAAATGGCAGATAATGGAAAGTCATATGAGCCTTCCATAGATTAGTAAGAGAAGGGCAACCAGAACACAAAGCTATCCCAGGTTACAAGTATTGCAATTGCATCTCATGCAGACCGTACACCTTTGGGCATCAATTCAAGCAGAGAACACAGCAACACCACTTCTTGTGCTTTGAAACAGAAGTTTTCATGTGGGAAGTTCTCAGAATGATTAAAGTTTCACAATTACTATCATGTTGCATTAAGGTGAAGGATGGCAAAAGACATCAAGAATTAAGTTACACACATTCAGTACAGTGCTCAGAATCCAACTCAACAACCCAAAACTATTTGCAAAAACATGCCAGTGATTATGCAGGGTGCCTAATAGCAGCTGCTTTGAATCTAAAATAACACGACCAATTAAGTCGAGCCAAAGATATGACAACCTACCATCCAATTTCAGCTTCTCTTAAAGAAGCCTCCTTTCCTGGGAGTCATTAGAGTTTTCTAACACTAAGACAAGTTTGTGTTTTTGAACATGAGCAGAGCCTCCAAGTCCCAGCCACCAGCCAGTTCCCCTTCACTAGGGATGCCCCTTCCCCTCAGCACTGTCATGCCAAGCAGCAGCCAGCCTCACCACTGCCTCACTGTTACCAAGAAAGGCAGAAAAATAAGCATTTTCTCCAGCCCAAAAGTAAGAGATGCCTGCAGCAAGGACCATGACAGCTTTACCTTTCTGGACTACAAGCTTCTTAGCAGAGACAATAAGTTAAGTACACTAGGAAGCACCAAGACCACGCTGCAGCATGCTGCCCTTCTGGAGGCCAAGCCACAAGGCCAGGAGAGCTGGTAGCTTGGTGCTAGGGCTTGCCATCTCACCACAAGAACATGACCAAGCAACAGTTCTACTCCAGGAACTCATATTACAAAAGACCTCATCAGCACACAGCAGCACATTTCTCCCAGCACCAGAAGCCCCACCAGACCTACTTGCAAGCTCCAGGCTGACTGCTCCCCAGTTAAAGGACAGAATCACTGTTATCTTCACATCCCAAATATATCTGCATGTCCCTCTCTTCTCCATTAGCAAAACAACCTCATAAACCCAGCCCAGAAGCCCCACCAGACCTACTTGCAAGCTCCAGGCTGACTGCTCCCCAGTTAAAGGACAGAATCACTGTTATCTTCACATCCCAAATATATCTGCATGTCCCTCTCTTCTCCATTAGCAAAACAACCTCCTACGCAATCAGCTGGCTCCTCCTGCTCCAAAAGCCCCACCTGTGCCCTTCCAAACTAGCTTCACCTGCCTGCTCTCTCCCTCCCCACAGAGGCAGGCCAGAAGGAGGTGGGTCTGTGCTATCTGTGTGCCTGCTCCCTGGGCCTCAAGCAGTCCAGTGTCTGCAGGACAATTAAGGCTTCTTGTAATGCATCACAAGTTGTACAGCTTGTGATGTACCAGTACCTGCATAAGTCATGAAGGATCTTAGATCAAAAACAGGAACAAACAGATCTTTTTCATGAGCTGCTAAATGTTCAGGGTTTCTTTCCAAGTGCCCTGTTAGGGCTCTCTTGGCTTTTCGCCATTCAGTCAGTGAGGTTTTTCCAGGCTGCCTGTGTAAACCACATAGCTCTCCCCATACTTTCCTACACAAGATGGGCCTTGAATGACACTACAAGGAGCAGTCACTAAGCAATATTCTGAGAGCTGGAGTGCTGCAGACCCGACACACTCCATCTTGCTTTAGCTTCCTTCAAGTGCGAGGACCAGAGAAGCCTGCAGCCCACGTGCACGGAGAGAAGTGGGGTTTCTGTGTCATTAACAGCGTGAAGGAAATTAAGGCTAATACAGGATTCCTTTTCACAAGCATTCATTAGTCGCCTTCTTACTGAAGAGGAGAAGGAGGAAATATGTGGAGGGAAAGGCAGAAAAGCTAGTGGGAGCTAAGGCTTGGGAATGGTCACCTCTAAAATGCAAACAAGGATCAAGCAGGAGTATACTTGAGCTCAGGGAATAAACACATCTTCCAAAATTTAGGGACTTGAAATCCTGACTCAGCAGGCTATATGACTGGCCAGATCAGTTGCTTTTGTAAACAGAGAAACCACAGAGCTTCTCAGGGACCTCTTCCAGGAGCCACCAGTGCTTTTTCATTCACAAAATTTGTCCTGTCCTTTGCTGTGGCCAGTCATATAGCCCTGGATTTTAAAGTCTCCATTATCCAGATCCTTGATACTACAGGGGTGTGTGCAGTGGGAGAACCTGAGTCTGGGTTTATTCGTATCTTCTCAAGGAACTGTTGACATTTTCAGGCATCTGTAAGATGCTATTAGACACTATGAGAAATACTGGATCTGCACCATGCACCACTCAGACTGGCTCCCTCATCTTCTGTATCTCAGTTTCCAAAAGCACAGAAATCCAGGAGCAGCTAAAGCCAGCTTCTCTGAAAAGGAAAGAATTTTCTCCACAAATCTAAGCCCCTGGAATAGGTCTGTGCATTATGTAAGATACATATATGTTTCTGCTTATTGTCTTCCTTTCACCTGCCTAAGCTTATGTGTGGGTTTTCAATATTTTATTTTATTTTTATTTGAATTACATTTACTGCTTTGACTGTTGACCTAAGTGATGCATTACCTTAATGTGTATTATATCACTTAACTCACAAATCAGACTGACATCTACAGGGAAGAGTCAGGCTGGAGGTATGTGTGAGCATTTTACTCCTACATAGGAACAAGTGCTCACGTGGCTTTTGCAGATACAGCAAGATACTTTTGCACAATAGGGCTGGGTGGTCTACAAAGATTTTCACAGCCAGTAACTATACTTTACCCAAAGAAAAAAAAGCATTAGCATACTGAGATGGTAAGCAATACAGGTTTCCAAAGAGTCCTACACATTTTAATGACAGCATCGCAGTCACCTCTAGCCCTGGTGTTTGTCTGGTGTGCAGCCCGCCAACAGCAGTGGCGAGGAGCCGGGATGGAGCTGGTGCAGGGAAACCGCAGAGCCCTGCTCGCTGGTGGGCCGGCCGAGAAGAGCTGTCTCACATCAGCCTTCCTCAGCACTTGGAAATGTCAGGTATGTTGGTGCCCCCGCCTCCAGCACCAGCCCTAGGGGTGCACCAGCAGGCAGCCAGGGTGGGAGCACAGCCCGGTGCTGCTGTCACCAGCCCACGGGACAGAAACACCTCTGCAGATGAGTCACACACCGTCCACATGGTTTTCATGGTGTCTTGAGTATTTGTAGACTCATAGGGGTCTGACTTCTCCAGTGACTACAACCCTGACGACGTTTTTAAGAGCTGGCTGAGGTGCTTCTGATAGCTCCCCGGCCACACAAACACCATAAGAGACAAAGCACAGTTCAGGAAGAAGATGGTGGCAGAGCAGGTATGAAAAAGATAGAGGTCAAAATGCTCAGTCTGCTTTAAAGAGGTGTGCAACTTGTGTTCCATGGTATGAAAGGTTTCAGTTTCTTTAATTTGAAAGTATGGGAGGGGAAAAAAACCCACACCAAAAAAACTGATTAAGTAAGATCCATCTGATACCAGCATTGAGCTGCCTGGAGATGTACAATGCTGCATCTGTGAAGGCCTTGTGTACGTGTGCTACTCTTCAGATTCCGAAATCTTTTAATGGCAATTAATTTATTTTAATAGCAATCTGCTTTTGACTGAAGACCTAACACAAGCATGCAAGTATTGACTAGCAGAGAAGTTATCCATGTGATGTTGTCTAGGTTGCTCAAGAAAACGTTTCTCTTAGCACCGCAAACTGAACTCTTCAGGACCAAGATTTCAGCTTCCAGGTGAGCATCACAGTCTTCCAGGCATCAGAAACCTCCTGCCAGCTTTAAGCGCCCATCAAAACAGTGTCACTCCAAGGCTGTACATCAAGCTAGGGCAGGAAAAGGGGATCAGGCTCCTCCATGTCATAGCCAGAAGGCCCTAGCTGCAGACAGGGGCATTCAGCAAGCCCCAGCTAAATCTTATAATCTAATAATTAGCCCCTATTTCTGCCCACAAGGATATGGCAATTAATTTCTTTAGTACAAGCTCTGCAAGAATCTTAAAACTGCTAAACACTGTGCTAGGCAACAGATGTGGGCTGTGCTCCACACAAGCCTCTTTGGAGCAAACACAGCCCCACAGTGGGCTGCCTGCCACAGGCCATGCAAAGGGACATCTTGCAGCCCTGGATCTAGCCCCTCTCTCATGCTTTTTGGGTCCCCTTCCCTCTCACTGCATGGCAGATTGATGATCCTCTTCCCCTGATGTGTCTGCTTCGAGGGCACAGCTCAGAAGCAAAGGATAAAGCTAGCTGTCTCCACAGCATGAGCTGGGCTCCCCCACTCACCATGTATGTCATCTCGCAGAAGTGAGACTTGCTTCAGCTACATGCATGGTCACTGCAGTGCTAGACTGGCCCAACACAGACTTCTTCACTAGCTGAGTATACCAAGCAGCAGTTAAGCATTTATTACTGGAGACGGGGCTTTATTCAGAAACACACTTGAAAAATCTAGTTATAAAGGTAGAACACAGCAGCTGACAGGCTTGGATCCAGCTCCAGATCTACCCTACAAATTGGTCACTGTAGGAAAGGAGCTTTCATGCAACACCAGTCACAGCTACCATCCTGATCACCAGTCAGTTAAAGATTTACAAAAAGGAGGGAGAAACAAAGAGGAAAACAAAGAGGAAGGGAGAGAAACAGATGAGAAGAACACAGCATCTCAAGAGATCTTTTAAAGTTCTTGATGACTAAATAATTGTTCATTTGGTTACGAAGAACTCTCCAACCCTTTGTCCTTGGCTGGAAGCTGCTGTGCAGCAGGAACCATTTATGAAACTGCTCCGTGGAAGGCCAACATGCCATAGGTTCAATACATCTCATGTGCCTTTGTCTCACCTTTCCCACTGCCCCCCACAAACTGAAAATCAAGCATGGAGTTTATTTAAGAATCTTTACTTTTTTTTTTTTTTTTCAATTTAAATTATACTTCTGAAATACAAGTAAAAAAGCCTCACAATGAAATATGTTGCTAAATTCTACAAAACAGTCTAAATAACAATGCGCTCATGTCATTTACACAATTTACCTTCACAATAAAATAGGAGTGTTTAGTTCAATATTTACATATTGACAGAGAACACAGTTGTGCAGCCATCTGCTACTGGTGCTCTCTCCTGCAGGAGCACCTCCTGGAGACCACAGCCTGCAGCTGCATGCAAACCCTTCTGCAGGGAGAAAGCCATGCCAAAGTCTTTCTAGGTGCAGGGACCTGCCCATAGAGTACCAAAGAGACCAAAATGGTGGCAAATACTTGCTTTTTCATCTTAAAGCCGCCACTGTAGCATGTGAACACACATCAGTGAGTTATTTAAGGAATCCCCTGATAAGAGAATTTTGCTTTGCTACATTAGGCACTTAATTATAAAAGTTATTTATTATGGCTTATGCAAAACAATTCACTTTCCTCAGGATATGTACTTGCCAGAGCCAGTGGGAAAAAGAGACATGTCCAAGGGCACACTATAAGCTAATGTTTTGGATTAGTCTGCATTAGAAATTTAAATCATATTACTTAATACCAATCCGGAAGGAAGTATTTTATCAAGACCTGATCTTTCCAGCAAGTCAAGCAGTCTATTTGAAAGCTTAGTATATCTGCAGTTTTCCCCAAAACTACTGGTAGCTAGAGCTTTCCCTCTTACAATAAGTTAACTACTTACATCCATGCCGTTCAATGTTGCCATTGGGTGACATATCCCATGTATGATTGTCTTAAAAGAGTACACAGTAGGTTGAGGGTTTATTTACATATCTTAACATGTAGAAAATAAACTTGTAACTTACCGAATAAATATAGATCAACAGAGTACAATATTGAAATAAAATAAATTAGAATTATTCTCCAGGTATTGAATTCCCTCCCTTAAGGCTTGAGCCAGAGACCATAAAAAGAAAAAAAGTGATGTTTTTTCAATGGCTTAAAAAGGTTTTGGATAGGGCTCCTTACTAGACACTGTTTGAAATGAGATGTTTAGCTAAGCTGACAGGTATTTGAAATCTTCAAACTGCAAAACTTACCTCTAAAATTAATCTTTTTGGTAAAGCAATTTAGACCAAACATTAATACTGCATTTATTAGAAAGAATATAGTTCTTGCAGATTGTCTCAACATTAATTCAGCAGCAAGGAAATAAACATACAGTTAAGAACACAACGTATTTGTGAGGCAAATACGTGTTAGTGCACATGATTTTCCAAAAACTTCACTTCTCAGCTACATTTGTGCATGTTTCAGAATGCTTCTAACTAGATGGTTAATAAAAGTCTTCTCATGACTATAGCCAGATCTGACATTAAAAAAAACACAACTGAAAAACAGTTAGGAGTAACTTACTCAAGAATGACGCCAAACTTCAGGTCCAAACGTATCAGAACACTGAGAAATCTGGAATCTAAGTAAAAATCTTAAAACTTCAGTCTATCAAACTTAAAATTTAAAAAAAAAAAAAAGATTTTCCAAAAACTTCACTTCTCAGCTACATTTGTGCATGTTTCAGAATGCTTCTAACTAGATGGTTAATAAAAGTCTTCTCATGACTATAGCCAGATCTGACATTAAAAAAAACACAACTGAAAAACAGTTAGGAGTAACTTACTCAAGAATGACGCCAAACTTCAGGTCCAAACGTATCAGAACACTGAGAAATCTGGAATCTAAGTAAAAATCTTAAAACTTCAGTCTATCAAACTTAAAATTTAAAAAAAAAAAAAAAAAAATTAAAAGCAGTGAATCTGCTCTCAGAATTGCACGCTCACCAGGTTTGTAAACTCTTCATGAAGTCAGTGATGCACCGTTCACTACAAGAGGTATAACGCAGATGCTCTATGCAAAAGCAGATTCTTTCACTGTAATTTACCTCATGTCTCCTTTTTCTCTTCCTTGAGGATTAAAGCATTTAAAGTAATTCAGTAGCTAAATAGTCTGTCTCATAGGGAAAGCTGGGGGTTTACATGGAAGGGGGGGTGACGGGTGTCCAGGTGGCTGCCAGCCTGGCATGTGCGGAGGCATCGTACTGGCTGTCGGGCAGGTCCGTGGGGGTCCCACCCTCGTACAGGGGGGAGGCAGAGGAGGCGGCAGCGACCGGGTGCGGGAGGGCAGGGTAATGTGCGGGAGAGCCGCGGAGGAACTGGGAGCTCAGGCCGTTGGACATCCCGCCCGACTGGGACACCGGCGTGATGGTGCTGTTACTCACAGACCATAAGTTGGGATACTGACTGAAAGAGGGAAGGCGACAAATAAAATAGGTTATTAGTGACTCAAGGGGCAGCTGGCAGTTGCTCAGCTCACAACAGAGCTCGCAGTCTGGGTTCATTTGCTGGAGAGAGAGAGTTTCTTCAGGAAGCTCTCAGCTTCTGTGAGGTAGGAAGGATGCCCAGGCAGGAGGTCATGTTCATGACATGCCACCAATTAATTTAATCTCTCTTTTCCCAACAGCAGGTCCAGCACTGGGTATACTAGCAAATTTTAAGCCAAGCTGAGGAATGAACAGGCTGGCCTGAAAAATGCAGGGGTTTCAGAGCCGATTCCTGAGCCACTCCATATGTTTTCCCAAGGGAAAAGCCATATGGAGGTGGCTGGACACAGGAGCTGTTGGACCCAGACAGGTTTGTATCCACTGCCATTAGTCTATCAAAGCCCTAATCCCCCTTGAGTGCCTCGGTAGTCAAGAGAGGGACAGATGCTTCCAGATAGCAATTGAGCCCTTCTTGTTCATCATCTCATGTTATAAGGGGAGGAGCCAGATCGATGGCTGCAGGTTGCACAGGTACTAGAGACAGGGCTGCTTAAAAGGAAAAAAAGCCTTGTCAGGATACTACAGCCTCCACTCTCTTTCTCCTCTGTGTATTCATACACCTGCACGTGTGTGTGAACACACATATGAATTAAAAGAAACAAGTTGATTCAAGAGAAACACTATGAGAAGAAGTTCAGTCCTGCTGTGTAACACTATATGGAGCTTTCTACCTGTCGATCCCAAGCAGTTTAGCAAAAAAGATGAATATTCTTACTTTACAAATACAGGCTTAGACAAAAGGGATGGCAGAAATGCCTTCCTTGAGGTCCCTCCTACAGTTCCAGTGCTACTAGACAACTTTTAGTGCAGCAACTGAAGATCAGTGGATTTTGCAGTTTTCCAAATATATATCCTGGGGGCCAGATATGGAAAGAAGTGCTAGAAGTACCTACTTACTTCATTAACATATGGACTAAACTTATGTTCAGCAATACAGTTATTTTACACTGGCTAGTAGTACATATTCTGATTAATAGCTAAGTGTCTATGTGCATGGTTCAATTAAAAATTATTTCCACAAACACAAGCTGCAGATCTGAACTGCCAAGAAAGATACCCAAACCTCAGCCTTCTGTGGTTAATAGCAAAGACTTTACCACCTTTTCTGTATTTCTTTGAATTTGCAAGTTTATCTCCAAGGGACTATAAACTAAGTATCTGTTATGGGATCCAAAAGCTTAATTTAAATTACAAAAAGGAGAAAAAAAATATATTCATATGATCACAAAATGGAAGAGTATATAAAGAGTATAACCCCACACTATGGTGGCTTTTGTGGCAATGTTCAAGTAAAGAATTACTGCCATGACCACTTCCTCCTTCTTCACAGTATGGTTCACTGCCCCTCATTTGTAGCAGAACAAGTGTTTGTGTAGATGGATAGGAATGCAGTGACTGGCCAAGATGAAACAGATAAAAAACCCATACTTCTTAGACAATTTTTAGAGATGAGGCTTTAAAAGAGCATCCACGAATTCAATGGATGTTTGTCCAAGTGCTTTGCAATCCTTCATCTATCAAATATATTCCTATCATAAGTATCTACACTTCCAAAACCAAAATATAAAAAAAAAACAAACAGTTTTCATCTGTTTCTTCAACCTTTTCCTTGCCAATAGTCCTTAGGAACCTCCAACCCCCCACACCAGATGGCCAACAAGCCACACATTGTCATAAGGATTTCTAATTTTCTAGTGACTCTACCTCCTTATTCAGCCTTCTCTTCCTATAAGGTATCAATACAGCAATTGAAAGGCTGCTGAGGGATGGAGTCCTACCTGGAGCTGGTAGCTGTGCCAGTGCTGTGACTCATGGGCAGCATCGTTGTGTGTGTGGGAACTCCTAGAGAGGACCAGTTGTCATGGGACTGCAGCATGGAAAGGCAGGCAGAGGAGTTATCGGCGTAGGCTGCTGAGAAAGCAAGAAAGCACTTAAACACACTCGAATCAGACTAAATAACAATCCTGTACTCAAATGCAATGTATAGCTTTAAACCACCCTCCCCACTACTGCCTTGCAAAAAACTAAACCACACATACACAGAAAAATGAAGTCAGCGTCCAGCTGTGTCAAATTCACACTTACACTGGAAGCTAGCTATGGAAAGGAGAAGAGGTCCCTTGCTAAGGACTGGGGGGAAAGAAGGAACACCAGAGGTGTTTTGTTCTTTTATTCTGTTTCAAGTCCCAAAACTTGCATGAAATTTCCAAGATGCAAGAAAAGTCCAGAGGAAGATAGTTTTCCACTTTAAAATGAACTGCAAAGCTACATACAAGATTGGGCAGGCTGCATCTAGAAGCCTATGTATTGCTTCACAACTTTTTTTTTTAAGATAGCAGCCTTCAAAATCCATACAGGCTGAAGGGCAAAAATTGCTAACAGGCCTTTGCCAAAAGAAAAAAAAAAAAAAAAAAGTAATTTAAAAAAATCACTGGTATAATGCCCTTCTCTCCTCTCCCTTAAGAACCTATGGTTTAAGGCACTAAGCCTTAAGCTATTCAGCTATTTCTGAGCACAACTTTTAAACGGCTCTGCAGTTTACTCAGCTCCATATTGGTTTTGTGTATCCAGTTGTGAAACATTAATTGAGAACAACCTTAATGCACTCATGTTAAGTACAGCAACAGGCAAGTAAAACCAACAGATTCGGGCCTTCAGTTACTATGTGTTAACAACAAGCAACACTAACAACCGGACATACACTTCTTCATTTCATTGTATTACCTATAACTAATGATTAAACCCCTCATTTTCAAATTATTAAAAATAAATAAATAAATAAATTTGAAGTAAGTTTAAGCTCACTGGTTACAAGAATTGAAGAGCACAAGGCAAAACCGCTACAATACAATCTGATTAATTAGCAGGAAACAGTTCTACACGCCCTCAGTTTTTCCATCATAAAGCGACTGGGGACACATACTCATTGTTCCTATTTCTTTGCAATGCTGGCCCCAAGCCCTCTGTGCAAACTGAGCTAGATGGCAACCTCAGTTACTGCGGCATGGCTCAAGATGCCCACTGCCCAAAGCTCACATCCCTTGGCTCATTTCCCATCTTTTTACAGAGCTGCAACATCAGACTTACTTGGTGAGTTGTTTCTATGGGTGTAGGGGTTGGGGTAGGGGGCAGGACGGTGATTCCTCAGCGATGAGTACCTTTCACAGCTGTGAGCAGGGGACAGGGACAGGGGGGCTCCAAACTGAGTGTGAGGATTGGCAGGTGGGCACAGAGCCCCAGTCCCAGGAATAAGCCAACTGCCTACTGTGGGGAAGCAAGAGGTGTGTAAGATGGGGACATAATGCAGCCAGGCAGGGAAAGAATAATCACAGCAATGAGATAAATAATCTATCAGCAAGAAAATGCACGTGGGAGAGGAAATGGTTTCCACATGGCTGAAAAATCAGGCTCTTTACAACTTTCTTAAAAGATATTATGAAGGAAAAGTAGAAAAAAAAACCAACACAACCATGTCAAGCTAACATTATTTCTTAAATTACAATTACACTCTCAATAAGGAAATACTGGAATGGTTAAACCCTCCATTACACAGGTAGTGTGTGCACAGCAATTGTCAGTGTAATCTTCAGCTTTGAATTGCTCTTTGTGAGTCCCAACCTGTAACTAAGCTTTCTCAGACTGCTAAGAGTGCTCAAAAATTAAGTATTTTCACTGACACAAAATACTTCCTACTGCAACTCAACCTTCCCTCTGTATAGGCCGTAGGCATTTTTTGGCAGAAATCTGTTAAAATAGAAATCATTGAAATGCTTAGACTTTTTACTCATGTGAAAAAAAAAATTAAGCAAATGCCCCCAATTCTTAAATTACTTAAAATGTAAGTACCATTTCAATAATTCTCTGCTGTATTTTGAAATCAACTTTTGTCTCCATATCCACATGGATACTGCTGTCCTTGTATACAAAGGCAGCTGTCTTTTTGGACATGAAGGTAACTGCAAGATTCTATTAAAGGATTTTGAATGTAATACAGAAGTCTTAACCACACACACAGAGATCACACCGTTCATACAATGAAAAGCCTGCATGACCACAATCATAACAATTGCTAGTATTCTCCTTTTGAACAAACAAGCCAGCCAGCAACTGCTGCTCTCAAAGTTTTGTTTAGTTTAACAAATGAGATGGAGTAAATCAAAGTTATGTTCATGATGCAGAATGAAAGGAAACATACACTGAGAATACCCAGACTGCTGGTTGTCTCCCACTTCCTCCATCATGTCTTTGTGATCACTTCTGTTAAAGAAACCGTGTTGTGTTAGTTAAGAACATGCTTTTGAAAATCTGTGTAGAAAATCCACACTTTAGAATTAAGAGCTCTCACCTTTCTTTTGCATCAAGAAATGCCTTTGCAAACGGATTGTATTTAATTTTTAAAGCTGTGATCTAAAAACAACAACAAATATCTTTATTTGCAAGTATCACCATTCATTCTCATACAGATACTAGGATTTGAATTAGAACTATCCATTGCAGTTAGTGAAATCACAGATTTTTTTTCGGAAACGAGATTAGGCCCATAATACCAATTTATAGACATCAATTAAACAGATCCTAAGGTGTATTAGAAGAGGGCTAGGAATCAGTCCCTCTGCCACATTCTAAGAGGGTGAATTGCTGAATTTATTGATCAATTAAGGAAGCAGCTATGAAAGACAGTACACTAAAGAGTTATCAAAAGCTTCACCTCTCAAGCCAGAGAAAAATAGCCATCAACAAAATCTCAAAGATTGGTAACTTACAGATTCATTAAACATAGATGTGCATTTTGTCTAACAGAGAAAATGGCACCTCCAGTTCTTACACTAGGTAGCTCAAAATGACCACTGTATTTCTTACTGTTTGTCCCACAAATTGTTTAAGAATTACTCCCCTGCAATGAATTTGCAGCACATATTGAGACAGTGATCAGACTTTGCACTGTTACACATTCATAGGACTTTTCTGTATATCAACCTATTTTTTTTATGTTGAGCTTCAAACAAAACACAGAAAGAACTAACAAACATGAAAAGAGATCTGTTCTTTTGCTCTGTAGCATGCACTTTGCCACTTTAAACCTCCTGGTAGTTGCATCCTTTCTTCCCTGCTGTGCATACCTCCTCATTCTGGTAGGCCGTCACGGCTATAAACTGGGTCTCTGGGAAGGAATGGCTGGTGATCATCCGCTGTGGGCCACCCACTCGCACTATATGAATCCTTGGCTCATACTTGTGCAGAGAGTTCAACATGATCTGCGAGCAAATGGATAGAGCAGGTGAGCAGTGACAGAGCAGTGACAGGTGATGACAGGCACAGAAAGCACTCCGGTTTTTAAGTATCTAGTGATCCATCTTTCCAGCGGAGGAGAGAGAGGCAACAGGTTTGAATAAACCCTAAAGCCAAAGCTGTAAGAAAAAGGAAAGGAATGCTGCAGTCAGACACACCAACTTCTTGCCTAGTTATCCTCTTCCCTGTTACCCGACAGGGCAGCTTGCATAGTCACAAACACATTGGTGATAAATAGCTAGAAACGTGCACCTACTACACCGTTGGCATTATCAGATATTCAGACCAAAGGGATATAACTAAAAAAGAAAGTCAAAACGTCAAGGCACCCATCTTCGGCAGAAAGATCCCTGCTGCTGAAAGAATGCAGTTCGAAGGGGGGAGGAAGGGAGGGTAGAGAAGCGCGACCCACGCCACCCCAACACGTTTGGTAACAGCAGAATAAAAACCAGCACTAAGGAGGGCGGGAGCGGTGGCTCCGTCGCCCCGTGGGGTCGGGCCGGCCCGGCCCAGCCCAGCCCAGGCCCACCCCGCTGGGCGGGCGGAGGGCAGCACGGTGCCGGTGCCGGTGCTTACCTGCCCGCC
>NW_009952907.1:778248-780357 GCF_000747805.2 Chaetura pelagica | reverse complement strand
GATGCTCGGCTACCGTGGCTTCGAGCCATCCCACCTAAATAAAAAAAAAACAACAACACCAAAAACTGTCTAAAACTCAGGTGGATGGTTACGAGCCGTCACGTCTAAATTAGCACATAGTTCTAACCCCTAGATCGGTAGCTCAAGGCTTCGTTTCGTGGAACAAGGAGAAACCCTCGCGAGTTTCCGCGGGCGAAAGCGGAGCCTGAGCCTCGCGGGCGAAACTTTGCAACGGGCCGAATTTCTTTAAAAGTTGTTTGGCGCAAAAGCGGGAGACGGAGAGAGGGAAAGGAGGGCTGCTCTGAAACCCTCCCGCCCGCCGGTGTTTTAATAGTTTGCATTCTCCGGGGCTACGGCGGTCTGTGGTGTGAGGGAAACAGTTTATTACCTTTCCGTGAGAATCCCTGGATAGAGGGCGAGGGGGAGAGAGGTGACAATGAGCAGGAAATAGTTCAATGGGGTCTCTTTAAACAATAACAAGTTCTTTACACGGGAGCAAAGGAGAGGGGCGCTGTAAAAATCGGGGTTTCTTTTAAAATAGGCATCTCCTCTCTCCGCAAACACCGCGCATCATTGCTGCCGGG
This sequence comes from Chaetura pelagica, assembly GCF_000747805.2. Taxonomy (NCBI): domain Eukaryota; kingdom Metazoa; phylum Chordata; class Aves; order Apodiformes; family Apodidae; genus Chaetura; species Chaetura pelagica. The sequence goes on along the minus strand of NW_009952907.1, from coordinate 779,773 downwards.
ATTTCAAACAATTTTAGGAGAAAGTTCCCGGGGAACATGAGCAAGCTGTCTGGGAGCAGACAGAGCTGAAAGTCAGGGCTTCCAGGGGAAGGCACACCGAGAGGGTCCCTTCTGCAGGATGCGGAGGCGGGTGAGCCCGGGCAGCGGCTCCTGCGGGCGGGCACCCATCCTGCTGCTGCAGCCCTTGCCCGCAGCTCCCGCCTGGCAGGGCCCCGCACAGCGCGGGGCAGCACAGCCCGGGCGCCGCTGCCTTCATCCCACCTCAAATAAACCAAATGCTTCCGCTGTTATTTTCGGTTTCTTTTAGGTTGAGGAGCTACGGCTGTATTTTCATTACACAGCATCACCGGGCTCATATATCCTTAACTTACTCAACGCCGCAGATCTTTTTTTTCCCTCCAACCTGACTTGTTAAATCCTGCCAGCTTTTTCCACCTAACGCCCAGAAACACGAGGAAAATCGTTATCCCTTCAGATTAACTCCTACATTAAAGTTTCTTAACGCACTTTCTGCCTGAGCAACTACCGCCCGCTTTTTGTCCTCTTTGTAAGGGGAAAAAGCAGCATTTGCAAAGAAAGTCTGGGCAAAGCTCACTAAATTGATACTTAGTCGCTGCTACGGACAGTTTGAGTTGGATTTTTTTCACTATCAGGTATTTATCTCACTTAAGGTGCTCCACGTAAATCAAACACCCGGGTCCTAGCAAAAGCCAAGTGCAGTCAGACCCCAAAATGCTGCCCCTCGGTTGGCTTGGCAGCACCATTTTACTGTGGGTTTGTACTTCGACGGAGACATTTCAAACATCCTAATCCTCCTGAAAAAGCCGAGCACCAGGAGAAGTTAACCCCAGAGAAGGACTCGCAGAGACAGTCACTCATTCCGGGGAGATGGAGGGGACAGAAGGGTTTGGTTTTTCTCCAGTGCAGATAGCGCGTCCCTTTTAGGGACCGGGAAGGGAGGGAAGGCGAGAGTAGTGATGGTGGGTCCCGTGGAGGGCAAACTCGTCTCAGCTCTTCCTCAACTCGACCTCACCTGACAATGAACGTGTTTGAGAGTTGAAAGCAGCAGGTTCAGCCGGAACTGAAAGCGACGGGGCCGTTTCAGCAACGGTTCCGAAAATGAATAAATCAAATAAATAGGGCTGATTCAAACGCGTATTGAGGCGACCCGAGATTTAAAAACATTGTTTTAATTCTTGCGGATCCATGCTTCAAGGAAGGGCTAATTCCTAATTTTATATTTACATACATATATGTGTATATATGCACGCAAGGAATGGGACGCATCCTGAGATCCCTTCGGCAGCAAAGAATTATCTATATGGTTACCACGTTTACGCTGATAGCTGCAAAGAGATGAAGCTGGGTTTAATTTCGTGTATTTCACGTTTTACTTAACACTAGGGAAATGACCGCGCCGCTCACTCCAGACGAGTAGTGTATGTACTCAAAAGTAGTTGGTCTTTAAAAATAAAAAAGTCTATCCAGCTTTATTTTTTTTTAAATTATTATAGGGGGAAAAAAA